>NW_019384300.1:457359-463154 GCF_000671375.1 Centruroides sculpturatus | reverse complement strand
AAAATGGTATTAGGTACTATATATTATTTCTGTTTTATTTTTATTTTTCTGTATTATTTTATTTATGTTTCTAAAAGTTATTATTATAGTTTGTTTAGAATAACACTTTAATTTTTATATTTTTTATATTCTATACCTTTGAAATAGAAAATGTGAAATGGAAATCAAAATTACTTATATTTTTTATCACCTTAATTTTATTTTTCAGGAAAAAAATTTACCGGTAATTTACCGGTAAACCGGTATTTTAATTTTTATTTACCGAATTACCGGTAAATGAAAAAGTCGGTAAATTTACAATCCCTAGTCCTCGGCATTGGAATTTTGAAGTGAAGGGGGCAATATTACGTAACAGTTTTATTGAAGGGGGTGATACTACGTAACAGTTTTATTGAAGGGGGCGATACTACGTAATGGTTTTATTGAAGGAGTGATACTACGTTGAAGGGGGCGACGATTCGTTAGAGGTTGAGAAACACTGGTCTAGGTGATATTATATTTTATTTTAAATTGTTTATTATTATTAAGTTTAATACATGTAAAAGATTTTAATTTACAAAAAGTATAATCATATGCAAATAGTTTTATATATTACACAACTTAGAATAGAAAATTATGAAATACAACATCCTAAACCATCTTTATCAGATTAATTAAAATAAAATAAAAGAATCAAAATTACTGTAATACATGATCTCACCTGTATGTGTTTTCTGATGAGTTTTTAAATTTCCAGCAGTACTGTAGGATCGCGAACAACCTTCATAATTGCACCGATATCGTTTTATTTCTTTTCTATTTGTTTCCTGATTTCTGCTTTCTATAGTTAATGTAGCATGAGATAGATTTCGTGGCATAGGATTGTTTCCCGGATTTATCTGCATACGTATTTGATCGGCAGATACGGTATGATGAATGTATCTAAATATACGAAACATTCATTATATATTTAATAATAAATGGCATTTTAATTATCGAATATTTTAGTGGTATAAAATTTATTATTATTCTAGAAAAATTAAACAGAATCTTATATAAAAAATAAAGAAACAACTCCATAAGTAAGTCCTTTCACAAAAATGGAAGAATGTTTTCAGGAACTTATTTTCCAGTTACTTGTACTAGAACACTTTTTAAAAAATAAATAATTCACAGAAAGAACTCGATTCAAGAAACTGAAACTTGTCTTTTTTTTTAATATTTTACTAAAGAGTCATATAAGAATTAACAAATAGTATTTTATACATAACATTATCAAACTCCAAGCTGAAAGCCAAATGCAATTTATTTATAGAATAAAATATAATTGTTCTGTAAACAAACTGAATTGGACTTTGTAGTAATTAATTCTCCCATAGTTATATGAATTATATATATAGCTAACTTTTCCTATTTGTTAGTTCTATAAATGAAATATTTATTCTATGATAAGTTTACTATATTTCATTATCACAAAAAAATGAACAATAGACATTCTTTAAAGAAAAAACTTATAGATTTTTCTAGGTTAATTTTTTTCTATTAAATTAAAATTAATGAGAGTGAAATCCCAACAGCTTTTGACTATAATTTGGTTCATTAAGGTTGATTTTGATAATTCTTTGTCCATTGACTCTATTATATTAAATTAATCAATGCACCTTTAACAGTGAGTGATTGTTTTATTAAGTTATTTATTGAGTTATGGTAATGCAACACTTGGATGATCTGCCTAGGGGAGATTCCTTCCAGAAGGTTTTTTTAAGGATAACTGGACCCTATTCAGGTGTTACAGACGTGGAGAAAACCCAGAAAACTCCATGTGGCTGGCCCATCCTGGCTAAGTGCGAACCCATGACCAAACTCCCAGTGTTCAGGAAATGGAACCGCTTGGCCACTGGTGGGCCAACAGTGGGTGAAGTTTAAGAAATGCTAATGCATCAAACATTAAATTCAATTAAATTTACCACAAAAATGTTAATGAATTATAAATTTTCCAATTCCTTGAGAATTTTTTAATGTTGTTTGTTTCTGAATTTATCTTTTGTAAATCCAAACTGATGGATTTTCAGGCTACATTTACGATAANTAAAAAAGCTAACACTGAATGAATAATAAATGTAAAATATGACAAAATATTTAAACTAAATTCATTTTTTTCTGTTTAAAAAATGGAATTTATAATTATTGTCTACATTTTTAAAATATCAAGAATGTTTACATATTTTAAATGATACTGAATTGATTCTTTAAGCAATTTTAATAGTTAATAAATGATAAAGTGATTTTTTTTAAATAATGTTTATATTAAAGTTTGAGCAAATATACATTAAGCAGTAGTATAGCCAGAATTTACTAAATTAACACACGAGAACCTTATTATGTCCCAGTAATGATAAAAATTAAATAAAACTAATGTTTTCGACCATATTCATTGTCTTCTGCAGGCTTTTGACCAGTACAATTTGAATATGGAATGCATCAAACAATATGTTTAAATTATCTTAATTCCGAAATTTATAAATTATATTAATTCCGAAAAATTTAAAACTAGAAGATAATATTTTAGCCAAATGTGCTACTATAGTGATAAAAATATCTTTACATCACAACAAATAAATAATAAGATGTATTTAATAGTGTGGAATAAGCACCTAATGTTGCTCTCGTTTTTTTCTCATAGCACCACCTCCACGCGTAAGAAACATTAGCTGCATCCTTTGTGTTAATACAGTTTAATACATTGTACTGGTCAAGAGCCTGAGGAAGACCATGAATATGGTTGAAAACGTTAGTTTTATTTAATTTTTATCACTACTGGTATATAATAAGGTTCTCATGTGTTAATTATCCTTCGCAGTGTTTCTGAGAGAAATTGTTTTTTTTTTTAATTTACTTAAGCAAGCAGTTTAGTATTTGAGTCTTCCCTTTGAGATGGCTCAGATACATATAGTTCTACACTGATATAAGCAAGTGTATTAATTTTCTTTTTTATAATAGGCCTCTCTTTCTCTGTATGTCAATAAACAATTACAATGTACAGTACAAATATAATTATTTCTTTATTTTGTTATCTGTAAAATAAGCTAAAATAAGTTTTGAATATCTAAAGGTGGGGTCTGAATTCCATAGTTTCTACTGGCTATGCTACTAATTATATATATAAGGAAAAAATATATAAATGTATACTTTTTATTCTGTATAATAAATTTCACTTATAATGGAAACTATATTATACAATTATTTTAAATAATTAGTATAAAATTGCTTTTAATGAAGTATATTTAAGTAATAATATTGTTTCTAATTTAAATATAAATATAATTTAGAAATAGCTATCATCAAGAAGATACTCTAAAATATGATTGAGAAATATTGTTTCAGACTTTAGTTTCCCCATTTGTTTAAATTATGATCAAATCTATCTTCTCCTCTTAAATCAATAAATACAATTAGATTTTTATTACAAAATATATTAATTATATTGGGATACAATTTTAGAAACATATAACACTTCAAAATTATTCTTTTATTCAATTAAAGTAGTGATTCTCAGCCATTATGCTGTGGAACACCAACTAAAAATTGCTGATATAAGATAACACACAATTCTAAAAATATAGCTCATTGCATGGTAAATGTATGTCAGAAAATAATAATAAATCTAAAAATGTGTTATAATTGGTTATAATCATTTTTTTTTATATATGAATGAATAACAGTTTGTGTGTGTTTACACTACTATGCATATGTAGCTAGAACTATTTCTAAGATTATCAGCACAAAAACCTTTCTCACTAATTTCTAGCCTTTAAATAAGGCTAGAAATTAGTGAGAAAGGTTTTTGTGCTGATAATCTTGTGTGTTTCTGTGTAATATAAAATATATATGTTTTATATTAAAAAATGTCGATCATATGTTTTATTTATTTTACTAAACCAACCTACAGGAAATTCCAATTACATGTCTGAATATATACAATAAAAACACAAAAACTATAACATAAAATCAGAGAAAGCTAAGAAAACATTAAACATTACTTCACATGGTACCAGGAAGATCTAATAGAAAAAAATGCATGATATAAAAATTTAAAAATATAAAACACAAATTTTCACATTGATCTTAACATTCGATGTTAAACAACTTAAATAAAGACGGCTGAAACTGCCACTTACAAGGGGAACCCAGCAGTTAGATAGATGAAATCCGAGAACAAAAATGGAAACCTTAGGGGCAAGAGGCCCCGATTAACTACATAAAAACTTCCGATGCAAACCAGAAGTCATATTATTTCAATTTCAAAACCCCTGAAAGCAGTTAATAGATTATCGGCACAATTCTATTGCTAAAGGAAAAGTACGACGTATAGGGGCAAGACACTACAGTACTAATTTGAGGTGGAGAGCATATATTTTAAATTAAATAAATTAAAAATATGATTAAAAATTGCAGCCAGGCATTGTGACGATGTCACAATAAATAATTGCTCATTTCCTGTACAAACTTGATATACAAAATCCAGCATATGTTTGGCTTTAAAATTAATTTGCTAAATGGAAATTTTGTCAAAAATTGCATCAGATCATGTATTATTTGGTTTGCTATTGACATTTGCTGGCAATTTGAACTAATCTGAAGTGAATATTCACTTTTTCCCTTTTTTAATAATCACTTAAAATTTTTCCACTTTAAAGTGAATAACGAATAAGTGAAAACTAAGTGCTGTAGGATACCAAAAAATAAAACATGAGGGTGAAATCATATAAATGAACAATATAAAACTGAAGTATCTTATATTGGAGAAAGTACAGTGCAGAAAATATTTAATATATAACTGCAAAAAACGTACAACTGAGAAATGTATAAATGGAGTTCAACTGTATTAGTCTAGGTCAGTGTTTCTCAACGAAGGTGATATCGCTCCCGTGTGGGCGTTTTTCCATGTGGAGGGGGCAATTAGTAACAATTTATATTTTGGGGGCAAAAAACAATTTTCTGGGCGATATAGTAAAACATTATATTAAGAATAATTGGATATTTTATTTGTTATATTGTACAATAATTAAACAAATAACATTACACTAGTCACTAGTCTATTCAATGCAGTACAAATTTGGCGTTAGCCTTGGTCCTCGGTAGGGATTGTATACCGGTTTACCGATTTACCGGTTAACCGATAAATTGACAAAAAAACATTCGGTAAACTTACCGGTAAATTTCAAAAATTTACCGGTAATTCGGTAAATGAAAAAATCATACTAGAAATTTTTATGTAGAAAATATTGTGTTTATAGATATTTAAAAGGGCTAAAGGGACATTGAAAGAAAACAGATAAGTGTAAGCAACAATATACCTAATTATTAATTTTTTGTGAGATATTTTTTGTTTAATTTTAATTTAAACTTTCTTGGGTTTGAGAGGCACTGTAAATTGTACAGAAAGCTCTAGTTCAGGGGTGTCCAACCCGCGGCCCGCGGGCCGCATGCGGCCCAAGGCAAGTTCCAATGCGGCCCAATAAAGGTGTAAACAAAACCGACAAATGTTTTAATTTTTTATTATTTATTTATTTCAACGGCATAAACTCAGAAAAGAAGTTTCACAAAGCCATAAACCTTTATTCATATTTTAGTTTTGAGTGGAAATGAAATATTTTCATGTACTTGGAGATGTGTGAATGAGGAAGAATTACTAAATAAAGCTGGAGTTGTGACTCAAAGGATTATAGACCCAAATTTGGTGAAAGGAGAGAAAGGACAAAAGATAAAAAGTTGTCAGAAAGGTTAAATAGTTCTTCTGTTAGGCAAATATTGAG
>NW_019384300.1:429511-455786 GCF_000671375.1 Centruroides sculpturatus | reverse complement strand
AAAATGGTATTAGGTACTATATATTATTTCTGTTTTATTTTTATTTTTCTGTATTATTTTATTTATGTTTCTAAAAGTTATTATTATAGTTTGTTTAGAATAACACTTTAATTTTTATATTTTTTATATTCTATACCTTTGAAATAGAAAATGTGAAATGGAAATCAAAATTACTTATATTTTTTATCACCTTAATTTTATTTTTCAGGAAAAAAATTTACCGGTAATTTACCGGTAAACCGGTATTTTAATTTTTATTTACCGAATTACCGGTAAATGAAAAAGTCGGTAAATTTACAATCCCTAGTCCTCGGCATTGGAATTTTGAAGTGAAGGGGGCAATATTACGTAACAGTTTTATTGAAGGGGGTGATACTACGTAACAGTTTTATTGAAGGGGGCGATACTACGTAATGGTTTTATTGAAGGAGTGATACTACGTTGAAGGGGGCGACGATTCGTTAGAGGTTGAGAAACACTGGTCTAGGTGATATTATATTTTATTTTAAATTGTTTATTATTATTAAGTTTAATACATGTAAAAGATTTTAATTTACAAAAAGTATAATCATATGCAAATAGTTTTATATATTACACAACTTAGAATAGAAAATTATGAAATACAACATCCTAAACCATCTTTATCAGATTAATTAAAATAAAATAAAAGAATCAAAATTACTGTAATACATGATCTCACCTGTATGTGTTTTCTGATGAGTTTTTAAATTTCCAGCAGTACTGTAGGATCGCGAACAACCTTCATAATTGCACCGATATCGTTTTATTTCTTTTCTATTTGTTTCCTGATTTCTGCTTTCTATAGTTAATGTAGCATGAGATAGATTTCGTGGCATAGGATTGTTTCCCGGATTTATCTGCATACGTATTTGATCGGCAGATACGGTATGATGAATGTATCTAAATATACGAAACATTCATTATATATTTAATAATAAATGGCATTTTAATTATCGAATATTTTAGTGGTATAAAATTTATTATTATTCTAGAAAAATTAAACAGAATCTTATATAAAAAATAAAGAAACAACTCCATAAGTAAGTCCTTTCACAAAAATGGAAGAATGTTTTCAGGAACTTATTTTCCAGTTACTTGTACTAGAACACTTTTTAAAAAATAAATAATTCACAGAAAGAACTCGATTCAAGAAACTGAAACTTGTCTTTTTTTTTAATATTTTACTAAAGAGTCATATAAGAATTAACAAATAGTATTTTATACATAACATTATCAAACTCCAAGCTGAAAGCCAAATGCAATTTATTTATAGAATAAAATATAATTGTTCTGTAAACAAACTGAATTGGACTTTGTAGTAATTAATTCTCCCATAGTTATATGAATTATATATATAGCTAACTTTTCCTATTTGTTAGTTCTATAAATGAAATATTTATTCTATGATAAGTTTACTATATTTCATTATCACAAAAAAATGAACAATAGACATTCTTTAAAGAAAAAACTTATAGATTTTTCTAGGTTAATTTTTTTCTATTAAATTAAAATTAATGAGAGTGAAATCCCAACAGCTTTTGACTATAATTTGGTTCATTAAGGTTGATTTTGATAATTCTTTGTCCATTGACTCTATTATATTAAATTAATCAATGCACCTTTAACAGTGAGTGATTGTTTTATTAAGTTATTTATTGAGTTATGGTAATGCAACACTTGGATGATCTGCCTAGGGGAGATTCCTTCCAGAAGGTTTTTTTAAGGATAACTGGACCCTATTCAGGTGTTACAGACGTGGAGAAAACCCAGAAAACTCCATGTGGCTGGCCCATCCTGGCTAAGTGCGAACCCATGACCAAACTCCCAGTGTTCAGGAAATGGAACCGCTTGGCCACTGGTGGGCCAACAGTGGGTGAAGTTTAAGAAATGCTAATGCATCAAACATTAAATTCAATTAAATTTACCACAAAAATGTTAATGAATTATAAATTTTCCAATTCCTTGAGAATTTTTTAATGTTGTTTGTTTCTGAATTTATCTTTTGTAAATCCAAACTGATGGATTTTCAGGCTACATTTACGATAATTTTTAAAATTAATTATATTAAGGAATTTAGCCAAAAGTAGCTAAAATTTATCTCCTGATTTAAAAATCAAAATTATAAATTAATTTTAATTTATATTAAATAATTAAAATCTAAACGAATTATACTTCAGTTATTGTTTTTACATATATAGGTATCTTATATTTCCATAAATATTTTACTTAAATTTCTATTTGTTTTAATTTTCAAACAAAGAATTGGATAAAAATATATCAGATATTCATGTAAAAATAAAATCAATTTTATACATTTATTCTGGCAAAGAAGACACAATGTAGAAATAAAATTTACTATGATTCCAGGAAAAATATATTTAACAATTATTTTATAGGATTTCTAGTAGAAATTATTACTTTTTTAATATAATTTAATAATTAGGAATACATATATTTAAATTTACAAAACTCTTTTGTGACTTTTCAATTATATTGTTTTATTTTTTTTAATTATATTTTAGTAATTGTTCTTCAAATTCCATTGTGAAGTCACATAGAGCATATCATAATATACTACTGTATGTTTATTAAAAACTAAAGACAATAACTATTGAAATATATGTAAAAAAATGAAGTAGAAGTAAGACTAAATATTATATAATGATGATTTACTGTTGTTAAAATTACTTTCTATTCTTGTACTATATTTTATTTTAAAAACTGAAAACATTTAAATCTTATACAGTTTAAAATGCATTTTAATTTATGAGTAAAATTTGCAAATATTTTTTCAATTTTATGTTCTAAATGTTTTGAAGATGGATTATACATATCCAAAAATTTTCATCAATAAATTTTATAGCTTTAACTCTTCAAAAAACAACAGACGACTCAATGTTAGCATTGAGTCACCTGTTGCATATACCTGTAACATATACAGTGTGCATAGTAAATTCTATACACACCCACATAACTGACAAATACAAATAGCTACAGTTACAAATGTGACATATAGTTATAGTAAAGTGATTATGCACTAAAAGATGAGAATGCTTGAAGTGCCCTTGGTGGTAAAATTCTGTAGTTAGTGTTCCCATCTCAAAAAGAATGTACAATATTGAAAAAATGACAATTACAAAGTTGTTTACCACAACCAATTTAGTACAAAAAGATACCCTGTATACATGAATAGTAAGTGTGAAATGTTAATGCACATGTTAAGCATAGATAGTACAATGTGTACTTCTCATGTGTTTGTTTATAACATGAGAAATAAATATTTAACATAATTTCATATAATGAATATAATGTGCATATCTCATTTTCCTATGTCTTCATGCTGCTGTATTCATTATTATGTGTTAGCCATCTGCATGGTACAGATATTTAGCCACCTTTATCAATGCTGATTGCAAGTAAATTCATAAACTAACCCAACCCATAAAATCCTACTGGTATGTTTAAGGATAGTTTCATGTAGTTGACGGGTAAAAAAAAATCTATTAAAATATTTGATATAAGTTATATTTATTTTCATTTTATTCAAATCAAGCTGTCCTGTAGATAAAAGGTGCCTTTGTTCAAAATTATATTTTAGCACCATCATAAAATAGAATTTGCAAATTAAAATGAAATTAATTTAAAGAAATTATTCTTATTTAGTATATAAATACAATATATATGTATGTATGTGAATATTTAAATTAATTAATAATGTTTGTGTGCATCTCTTTCTTTATTTAATTTTCTTTTGATTCCATCAACAATTAAAACAATGGTATGTAATGCTTTAAGATTAACAATACAGGAATAAAGGTCCAATTACAATGAAAATTAAACATAAGCATAAAACCATGTATCTATGTTATTTAATGCAACCATTCACAATGAGTTACATAAATGTAGTCTTAAGCTTAATCATAAGACATTAACATAAACAAAGCTTGGAGTTTGCAAACTTTAAAAGTTTACAAACTTCAATTTTTTGTAGTTTTTTTCACATGATTTAAAACAAGAAATAATCGTAGCAATTACAGAATTTACACTGATGAATTTTTCTCTGGTTCAACAGATAAATCCCTCATCACTTGTTGCTTGCACTTTTAAATTTTCTGATGAAAAACACTTAACATGCTTTAGCATTACTTATATCCATTAACTGCACAACTATACTAACTTTATATCATCAGTTGTCATGCAAACATCAATCTGTTTCATTGTTGATCATTAAATTAAAATAATATTAAATTATATTTGAATTTTATATTTTAAAGTGCATTATCGGCCACTCTAATAATTTGATCACCTGTATGTATGCACACACACACTGCACACCTATCAGAACTGGCTCTATTTGTTGTACATTGTGCATCACTCACATATTGGCATAAAAAGACTTCACCCTGTATATAATAATGATATAAAAACTTGTAAAAATATATATAAAGATATTTTCACCTATGTTACTAAAATAGTTTCTTACTGAACAAAATTCTGTTTTGTATTTTAACATATTTTAAGTTATTAAAAAAAGAAAAAGTAGTTTTGTCCAACTAATGTCCAAAAGTTTTCAAATTCAACTTACAATAATATAGTTTAATATAAAAATAAAACTGGAATCCCAGTCATTGTTTTACATATAAAATATAATTTTAGACATTTTATCATTAACACTTAAAAAAAATGTGAATTTATACAATTTCTTTGTTTTACTGATATTAAAAAAATATAGAAATAAGAAAAATTCAGCTTTATTTAACTTGTGTGATTAATCTTGAATTCTTTACATTTTACTTCCTATGCTGAAGAAATCTTTGCCTTGATATCTACCTTTTCATTGCAGACATCAATACAAAATTACATATTTTATAGGAACTGTATACAAAACATAGATAAGAAAATTACAGAGTATAAGTTGCACAACATCAGAAATAAAAATGGATCCTGAATAGAACATCAAAATTTTGTTAGAGAGAGAATTATTTTAACACCAGCATACATCATCTTCATACTTATTTGCAGTTTTACATTATTTTATGTTATATTCTCTTGCATATAATGATGTCATTCAGTAAAAGTAAAACTTTTAAATAAAACAAATACAATAATTACAGTACAGATAGTAATAACACTTTTCTGCCAATTACGTTATCTGTAATTTCTAACACGATAGTTTTTATCTTTTCATTATTGTTATTTCTTTTTTCAATTTAATCTCATGATTGTTCTACTTACCTTTTGCATTACTCTCCTGATCTACTTTACCTATTTAGTTGTCATACAAAGTTGCCTTATTGACAGATTTTATTTAAATCCAATTTCTTAGTCATAACACCAAGTTGTGCTCTTGTACTTCATTTTCTCCTCCATTATATAACAGTTCATACATCTAATGACCACTTGCTTTTAAAACACACATAATGCTTTCACCAGTAATGACTGTGTACAACAAAAAAATGTGCCTCTCACTGATGTGAACATTTTTAAATGGAAGTTCCAGAAAACTGATCAAGCAATACCAAAGTAGACACAGTTATTGATGAAAAAAATATCGTGTTACACTGTTTTTATCTCCAGTATGTAGTAGCAAACATTTCAGATTAATATGTAGTAATCTACAAGCAGTAGATATATCTTGTTGTTCATAACTATATGGATAGCTTCAAAAGTAAATTAATGTAGCTCTTGAGTTGCAATATAGTCTACTAACTCATTATCTAGCTTTTAGTATAAAATGTAATAAAATGTAATAAAATTATGATAGTAATCAAGCATAAACACTTTAAAAAGTATTTCAAAACTTTCAATATTTGACATTATATTTGTTAAAATGTTAATAACAAAACTGATGTAAGCTTCATTTACAAATTCTATATCTTAAACATAAATTAAGTCTGTTTAATTTATGTCCAAGTTGTATCTTTCCTGCTTCTAATTAAAAAAAAATTATTTATTACTAATAAAATTAAACAATTTATAATTCAATAAATGTTCATGGCCTGGAGTTATGAGGTTGCTAACAATCATTAGAGTTGACAAACTAGCACAGTGGTTTATAGTCAAACTTTAGTTGCTGTCTAACCCAACACAATGTGATGCTGGGATATCAAATGTGTCACAATGTGCTAGAACACAATTCCTAATGAATCAGAAAGACAGGAATACATCATAATTAAATTAATATTTAGTAGAGAATTTTCTTTTCCAAATTAATAGATATCAAACTGTCTTCAATAGAAAGATACTAATCCAAACTCTCACCGTAATTAATCGGGCTATTATTATGCTATAATTAATAAATTAGAAACTAAGTAATTTGGTACTAGAGGTAGATGTTAGGCACCATATCTAGCTAAAGCAGTGGTTCTTAACCAGTGTTCCATGAAACATAGGTGTTCTGCAAACCTACATTGACGGTTCCACGAAAGAAAAGATTTTAAAGTTTTTATTCAAATTTGTTCCCATTGTTATATTCGTAGATAATTCCATGTTTCTATTTTATTCAATATACAGTAGAATCTCGATTATATGGACCTCTATTATCCGGATTGTTCAAAATAAACAAAAATTTTACGAATTTGCTGATTTGCACTTGGCAAATTATGATACTGTTTATGTACGTGATGGAATGAATAACTTTTTTTGTTTCAACAACGTCTCACCCAGCACAGTGGTCGTAAACTCTTAAATATATTTTGCGTCATAATGAAAATATAACTTGACATATGTATTTATAAATAATTTATATTCAAATTACATCATTTCTATGACCAAGGGCAGCATATGGGCAACGTGGGCCACCACTTATGTCTCACGGTCCGAAGGGCCTCACGCCTCGAAGGTCTATGCATTACTTAAAAGCCACAAACACGACCAAAAAGTTTTAGTCGTCATAAAATGATAAATAGTTTGTCAACTTTTTATTCATAAAAATGCAGTTTCAACTGCTTTTTATTTTATAAAATCCGTCTTCTTGTGCCACCAAAGGGCCTTTTAAACAATAGGTAGTCTGTTAGCGCTGGTCAGTAGTAGTCCAAATTCAATATGAACATTTGTTTCTTGAAAATTTGATCACAATTTAAATACAGTATTTAGTTTTAATATTACCGATATGTCATCAAAAAGAAAATGCGTTGTATTATCATTAAAAGACAAATTAAAATATTTGTTTTGATTATCCGAATTTTTGCTTATCCAGACTACCTTCATCCCCAATTAGTCCAGATAATCAAGGTTCTACTGTATTAAAGTTTATTGCTTCATTGTTTCCTGAGAATAGTAAACATGGAATTTCTTATCAATTTTTGAATGTATTGATTCTAATGCTTCATATAATAAAAAGTATATAAATGATGTTCCATGGCTTCAGAAAAGTTGAGAACCATTGATCTAAAGTAATAATTATAATAATTTATTAAATAATTTAGAACATTCTGGAAGAAAAGAACTAGCCCAGAATGGGACTTGAACCCACAATCTTTGCTTACCGTGCAATGCAGTTGCCAGTTATGCCATCCAAAGCCCGAGCAAGTCTTCTCTTCCAGACATTTAAATTTAGATATAACCATTCATGGTTACTTATGGCACCCGCTGGGGGACTCCTATGCCCACAGCCTATGTACTCCTCCACTATGGCACTCAACTGGCTATTGCTTTACCCGCATGGTATATATGTATGTATATGTGTATTTAATTTAGATAAGAGATGGTGCCTAATGTCTACCTCTAGTACCAAATTACTCAGTTTCTAATTATTAATTATAGCATAATAATAGTCTGATTAATTACAGTGAGAGTTTGGATTAGTTTCAATACATTAGGCTTCGGAATGTTGATATATATACAGGATGTATCAGAATGACATTTTAAAAATTTGGGGGATTGTAAAGGATGAAATTTTGAACGTTTTGATATAAGGAACCCATAGCTGGAAATGTGATATAAAGTTTCTACAGCGGTAGGAAGTGTTTGACTGCCCTTCACTTTGGTAGCCACCCTTCGTTCCATTGACGTCATGTTATTGTTCTTGACTTCTTCCTCTGGGGTTATGTAAAGTCCCTTGTGTACGCAACATCTGTAGGAACAGTTCACGAGCTTACGGAGTGCATCTTTACAGCATTTAATACAATCAGAGGGGAGTGTGGCATCTTACAGAGAGTCAAACAAAACATGGTTTGTCATTGCACATTATGTAATGAAGTTGGTGGTTGTCATATTGAACATTTACTCTAAAGCAGTGTTTCCCAAAGTGGGGCATACGCCCCACACGGGGGCAATTTGATGGTTGGAGGGGGGCAATTTGAGAATTGACATGACAATTTCTTCCCTTCGCTATGAGCTTTTTTAATGCAACGCTTTAGGTGACAAATAATATGAAAAAGAAAATTTTCTAAATAGAGGACTTAAATTATTAATAAGCATTTTTAAGATGGTATCAAAACCTAAACTATGTTATTAGAGTCCGCAAGTGAACTTTTCAGCGTTTCCCTTTGCTGTATCTCTTGTCGCAGAAATCTTGTATCTTTTAAAGTCGCTAAGTAACAACGTTTTTGCACAATTTTTTTTTTAAAAAATTAACTCTAATATTTTTAACACCTATATGTCATAATTGTCTGTCATTTATATGATTAAATGAATTAATTAATACATGTTGTAGAAATATAATTTTTACGTATTGAATAATTTATGTTTATTTTTTAACCATTTAGCTTTTTATATAAGTTTTTAAACTGTAAAACTATTGATAATATTTAAAAACTAATTAATTGTGCTTTTTTTGTTAGTTTAGATATCTCTAATAGCAGTGTCTTTGATAAAGGAGTCCAGAAGTATTAAAATCTTGCAATCTGGTCTGCTGGAATCTTCAGGGCTTGCGTTTATCCCAAGTATCACTTGCGGCAAAATGTGTTATATCTACACAAAAACAATTTTTTCTAAATTTACGTTTACTCTGTCACATTGAATTATTTTTACAAAATTTTATTATTTTTTTAGCCCATAAAAAATGAGTGGAACAACAAAAAAGAAAGTTCGTCAATATTCAGAGGAATATCTAAAATATGGATTTATACCAGCAGTTCACGATGAGAGGATGCCGTTTTGCTTGATATGCCAGCAATGTTTGACAAACGAATCTATGAAATTGGGTCGGCTTGAAGCACATTTGAAGGCCAAACACAAGGACTATATTAATTCAGATTTAAGTTTCTTCAAAACATTAAAGGAAAAGTTCGAGAAAAGGACGACAATTACTTCAATCTTCACGTCTAGAAATGTAACAAATAGTCGTATTCAAGAGGCTAGTTACCAAATTTCATTGTTAATTGCTAAATCAGGGAAAAGCCACACAATAGGGGAGAATCTTATAAAGCCCTCAATTTCTGCTTTTATGAAAACTGTTCTAGAAAAAGATGACGAGGATGTAAAAGCGATGCCTCTCAGTAACAATACTGTCAGCCGAAGGATCGACGAGATGGGCGAAGACATTGAGAAACAACTCGTATCGAAACTAAAAACCAGAAATTTCTCTGTGCAGATGGACGAGTCAACCCTAAGAGACAGTGAGGCCGTTCTTATCACTTATGTCAGGTATATTGAACGTGGACAGTTTGCAGAAGAAATGCTTTTTTGTAAACAATTAGAAAGCACTACCAAATCGAGAGACATTTACAACATATTCAAATGCTACTTGGATGACAATGAGATCCCCATGAAGAATGTTATTTCGTGTGCTGCCGATGGTGCCCCCAATATGATGGGCAAAAAAAATGGTTGTTTACAATTGATGAAAGCTGATAATCCAGAAATGATACTTATTCACTGTGTTATCCATAAAGAAAACTTGGTGGCTAAAAACGTGTCTCCTATTCTCAATGAAGTACTCAATGCAGTTATCAAATGCATTAACTCAATAAAAGCCAGCGCTAAAACCGAGCGCTTATTTAAGCTATTTTGTGAGGAACAAAATGAAGACCACGTACGATTGTTACTACACACTGAAGTAAGGTGGCTTTCAAAAGGGAATTGTTTGAAACGATTTATTGAGTTGTTCGATTCGCTTGAAAAGTTTTTAATTGATAAGCCTGAAATGAAATTATTGTTGACAACAAATGGCAAAGCATATGTAAGTTATTTAGCCGATATCTTTGAGAAGCTAAATTTGTTAAACAAGCAACTGCAAGGACCAAACAAAACACTGGTTGATGCCAAAGCAAAAATATTTGGTTTTATTAAGAATTTAGAATTAAATCAAAAACACGTCAGCAACAAAAATTTTGAACAGTTTCATTGGCTTAACAAGTGTGATGTTTCTGACTCCGCAATACTTGAAATTGTTAATCATTTAAAAATTTTAATTACGGATTTTAAAGAGAGATTTGCTGATTTAAAAGAAATGAATTTTCCGACATGGATGGTGCAACCAGTTTTGGTGGATTTAGCTGATATATCCAATCTGCAATATCAAGAAGAACTCGCGGAGTTGCAAAGTGACGAATCTGTAATAACTCTATTTAATATTAAAGGTGCGATGGCATGGCTTTGCGATGAAACAGAGGCTAAATACCCCAATACCACAAAATGTGCAAGAAAACTCTTATTACCGTTTCCATCTTCATATCTAGCTGAATGTGGCTTTAGTGCTGTGAGTGATTTGTTGATTAAAAAAAGAAATCGTCTGGATATAACACAACGTGGAGATTTGAGACTTAAGCTAACTAAGCTTGAACCAGATATAAAATCGCTGTGTAAAAAGCATCAAGTCCACAAATCACATTAAAGTAAGTTTTTAAAATCTATTATTTTTTTATTTATTAAAAGTTCGTTTCTTTGTTTTGACAACAGTTGTAAGAAATCGCTTTAAAATTATCATTCATATTACTAAAAAGAACAAAAATAAATTTTATAACTAAAATTATGTATGGGGGGACATGATGATTTTAGAAATGTTAAAGTGGGGCACGGCCTAAAAAAGTTTGGGAAACACTGCTCTAAAGTAATGCAGTCACTGATTCGATGTACAGTTTGATTGTACTCTAGTGTTTTGTCAATTAAACTTGTCATAAATACTATATTCTACTGTTTCATTCAGCATACCGACTGCAAAGTGCTGTAGAAACTTTATACAGTAATACCTCGACTTACGCGAACCCAGAGTTATGCAATTTTCAAATCTCGTCAATTCATCTTTTGTTTGAGCGCCACGCAACTTGATTACTCACTCCCCCACACTATTGTTCAGCTTACATGTTCAGACATGTCACGTGGAATCAACATATAGCTACAATTTATTTTGTGTTATTTATTTCTGTGTTTGTTATATCTATGGAGACTCAAGAGACTCTACTATGTCATCCAAATGAAGTAGAACTGATTCTTCTGCATCAAACAAGAAAAGAAAAACTTTATCTTTGGTATGTAAAGTTAACATTATTAAAGACTTCAATACAAAAATGAAAATTTGTGAATTGGCAAAGAAGTTTGATCTACCGGAATCGACGGTCAGAACAATTATAAAAGGTAAAGAAAAAATTCTCAAAGCTGTGAAAAATGCTCAATCTTTAAATTCAAGCATCATTCGTAAATGTCAAGGTATTATTGCTGAGATGGAAACAATGTTAAAGTTATAGTGTGATAATCAAGTAAATGTGAAAAATTGTATAATAATATAATTTGTTATACATATGTATTATCTAAGATTTTATTAAACATTTTTTTCTAAATTATTGTTTTCTTTAGTCTCTAGCCCCAATTAAAAATTATTTGTATGTATTTATATGCGAAATTATACCCTGACTTACGCGAATTCAACTTACGCGGTTATTGCTCAGTCCCACCTATTGCATAAGTTCAGGGTATTACTGTATCACATTTCCGGCTATCGGTTCCTTATATCAAAACATTCAAAATTTCATCCTCTACAATCCCTGAAATTTTTAAAACGTCATTCTGATACACTCTGTATACACACACAGAGATACATTAAAACACAAACACCTTTGGGAAAACATTAGATCTTAAGTGGATCCAAACAGTAAAAAAAATCAAAATTTTTAAAAATAAATAATAAAGCAATTTCACATCAGAAGGCTTTCTTCTAAACACCATTCTGATGATAACTGAGGAGGGCTTCAAAATGTATCTGTGAAGTTAATAAAGGTTTAATTCAGTTTTTAAGTGAAATTGGGTTCAAACGAAAAAATGTTTCCTGGTTCACATTATCATGCAATTGTTAATTCTTTACTTTGTTAATTGGGTTAGCAGCATTTGTCTTTTGACATTACAAGTGTAAAAAATGAAAAATATATATTTCTGTTATAATTTATCTTTATAAAATCTTAGCAGCATTCCTTAAGGAATTCTCTCTACTGTTTAAGTTGATAGATCTGATAACTATCAACTATGGTTTGTGCCTTTTCATCTGCATTCAAGTAAATAACATAGACATAACTCTCATAGACATAATTTTATTGCTTGTTTACAAGATTTGCATGACTCTGCAACTAAAATATCACAGTCATCATGACTATAATCATATAAATAGATTGATCTTAAACTAAAAAATTGTTTTCACAGTATTAACATAGTGTGATCCCAATTTACAAGTACACAATATACAAGAATTTGATATAATGAACTGTTTTCTTTTGTCTAGTAATAGTTTCAATTGAAGAGAGATTCATGAAAAATGCAAGGAATGTAACTTTCATGAAATAATTGTACTTCAATATAAATTTTGTAATAATAAACATATATCTAGCCTATATTTTATTAGTCTTTAATCATTATTGTTAACAGTATCTGAAAATAATTTTACTTTGTACTTTTATTATAATAGATTTCAGTCTGTTTATAGACTTAATGAAGGCATATGATAATGTCCCAATATCAAAACTATGGAAGACATTAAAAGAGATAAATATTAATAACACACTTATTAAAGCAGTTAAATAATTATATAGAGAATCCATAAAAAAATAAAAATTGGAAAAAAAAATATCAGAAGAATGTGGTATCAAAAGGAAAGGACTAAGATAGGGACGTTGTATCTCACCAACTTTATTTAAAATCTACATAGAAGGAGTATTGAAAATATGGAAAAAGAAATGTTGTAATATGGGAATAGATATTAACAGTAAGCTGATGTTTTTACTTTGCAATTTGCAGATGATCAGGTGGTAATAGCAGAAGATAAGGATGATCTGGAATACATAACAAAAAAAAAAATAAAAGAGAAATATTTTAAAGGAGGTTTATATATAAACATGAGTAAAACAAAATATTTATGCATAGAAGGGACTAAAACAGACATGGAACTGGAAGAAGGAGAAAAGATTGAGGGATGTGAGTATTAGAATTATCTTGGAATATAAATTCATCAAGATGGGAGAGATTCATTAGATATTAACACAAGATTAGCACAAGGTAAGAGAGTAGTTATAAGATTAAATGAATGGAATATGGTGGAGTGAAGATATAACTAGATCAAGGAAAATATATATATATATATAATTCTATTGTTAAAAGCATTCTATTATACAGATTGGAGGCACGGAGAAGGACTGGGAAAGAGAAGAGAAAAGTAACAACAGTTGAAATGGATGCATTGAGAAGTTCATGCAGAATCTCGAAAAGAGAAAGAATAACTAACAAGAGGATCAAAGACCTAATGGGATTGAAGGAGACAATTCTGGAAGAAATACAGAGAAAACAACTTATTTGGTTTGGACATGTGAAAAGAATGAGTGATGAGAGACTACCAAAAATGTCAATGGAATACATTCCACAAAAAAAGAAAAAGAGGAAGACCAAGGTAAACTTGGTATGATGGAGTAAAGATAGCATGTAGTGAAAGTAGGATTAAAGAGGAATGGTGTATGGATAGAAGAGATGGAGAGGGTTCCTGGAGGTCAGAAGGCGATGTCAGATGCCATAAACCGAATATAGATTTCTGCCAAGCTTAAACAGCATATGAAGTAGGAAGTAAACTGACTTTATATGCTCCAAATTAGGTGTTTTCAATGATATGAACTTTTGCCCTATGCCCTGTAAACATTAGATGAGGCTCTGTTCTCAGTATAGTTTTAATATACTGGTAACAAACTAACCCAACTTCACTGCCTGTAACCGGTGTGCTTCTTCTCCAATGAAAGCAGAGGACTATGAAAACGTTTTCGAACCTAAGTTAACGTTTGCATAGTCCTCTGCTTTCATTGGAGAAGAAGCACATCGGTTACAGGCAGTGAAGTCGGGTTAGTTTATCTACTCCAATGTTATAAATTTCTTTATAATATACTGGTAATATTTACAATTAACAGATTTTTATGTATTTTTGATGATAAATTAAGCAATTAACATGTTTAATTCTGTTAAAACATATTATGAAGTACAAAATCACAAAAATAAATGAATATTGTGTAAAACAAGTTCTTTCATGTAATGAAGTTTATTCTCAAATTTTTAAATTTATAAAATATTTTTAAAATTTGATTCTATTTATTACTAGAAGCTTTCAGTTGTATTAAATAAGTTTTTTGTAATTTAATCATTTTATTGCCTAACCTTTTTCATCAATCATATAATAAACAAATTAGGAGTGAATGAAATTTTGATTTGTGTTAATGATTGAAACAAGTGATGTATCAATTATTAAAACAAATTAAAATCTGTTATTTGAAACTTTCAATAGAGTTAAACTGGAAAACTTTTAATTTGAAAGATTTATTGATTTATACATAAATAATATTTTATTAATAATATTTAAATTATTAATAAAAACACCAATCTTTATTACTTTATTAGATATCCAAAATATTTTCAACCTTTTGAAAGTCATCTTCAGTATTTTCAAAAAAAGAAACTCATTTTCAAAATCAAAGAACAGGTACAGTTCTTTCCATTGAAATTATCATGCTATTTCATAATTGAAAATAATGTTTCTTTTTGAAAACACCGAAGATGGCCTTCAAAAGGTCAAAAATGTTTGGTTACTTAATACAGTAGTCACCACTGAACTTAGACCAGGCCGCAGTTAACATATCATCCAATAAATAGGTTTAAAAAAAGTAGCTTTGATTCATTGCATGAATGTTTTACATAATTTAGAACAAATATACAGTAATTAATCTTTATTTTTGCTAAATATCAACTTGATATCTTGCAGATTTAACAAGATTGAGCCAGTCAAACTTGAGTCATAGGCATCAAAAAACATAGACCCCCCCATCAATGAACGTAGACCACTGCATGTTTAATATTTTGTTGCATCACCCAAAATACCTTCAATATGTTTCGGCATGCTGTTGACTAGATGTTCACATTCATCTGTCATTATGGAATTCCAGATGGTTAAGATGGAAACTTTTAGTCCTTCAACTGTCCACGGGCGTGTTTTTCGAAGACATCTCTTCATAATGTTCTATACATTAACCAAAGATTTCTCCCACACTGGGTTGTATAAAACAAAAATATGTATAATCTGTAACCAATATCTGGCATGGAAACTCCAAACAAAGATTGGCAAATGCTTTTGATGCCCCTCCTGGGTGCTTCTTCAGGCCAAATTTACTGTAACTGGATTCTTAAATCGAATGTTTTTAAATAAGAATGTGCTCCGTTTCTAGAAGTTCAAATAAGGAAGGCAATCACATGCCGTTTCAAAATATAATTTTTATTTTTTTTAAATGGAATTTTTTGAAATTTGAACTTCTAGAAACGGAGCATATTCTTATTTAAAAACATTCAATTTAAGAATCCAGTTACAGTAAATTTGGCCTGAAGAAGAGCCCAAGAGGACATCGAAAGCATTTGCCAATCTTTGTTTGGAGTTTTCACACCAGATATTGGTTACAGAGTATACATATGTTCCATACATTCTCAATTGGTGAAAGATCTGGGTTGTTGAATGGCCAAGGAAGGACATCTATGTTCTTTTCTGCAAGCCACTGTTTTGATTTTCTACTTGTATGACATGTGGCCCCATCCTGCTGGAAAATGTAGGTTCTATTTGGATATAGCTTAGCTATGGACAGAAGTAAATACTGTTGTAGAATGTTAATATATTGCTCCGAAGAAAGTGTTCCATCAACAAATGTCAACTGACCCATACCACGGGTGCTCATACAACCCCAAACCATGAAGCTGGCAGGAAACTTCAGTGAACAGTATAACAATGATGGCTTATTAGCTTGACTGGCAGATCGAATGACATGTTTGCTTTTGTCTGTTGCTGATAATTCAAAGTTTGATTTATCAGACCACAGAATTTCATGCCACTTTTGTTGAGACCAGGAAAGATGTGAAAGATGTTCTTTGGCTCACTGTACCCATTTCTTCTTTTGATGTGCTGTTAGCAAAGGTTTTTCACATGCTGCATAGAACTGGAAATGCATTTCTTGCAGTCTCCTGCATGTTATCAAAACAGATAACACGCAGGAGATTGCAGTTGTATCATTCCATATTATAGTTACAATCAATATCTGTGGCACAGTGGTTGTTTTTTATGATTCTTTTAAAACTCCTATCATCAACTTTTAGTTTTTCGCTTATGTCCAGCAGCTTTGTTAGGTAAAACATGACTGTGGTTAGTGTAATAAACAATAATCTGGTGCACTGTTGTCTTGCTTAGCATTAGCTCTTTTTTAATAGCTCTCTCAGACATGCCATGACTTTGTTTAGCAATGATAGCATTCCTTAAATCTTCTGAAACAGCTTTTCTGCAGGTCACTGTAGACAAAATGCAAAGGTTGGTAAATAAAACTAAAAAAGCATCTTATATCATTCACATGATCACTGCAGGCTAAAATGAGGCTAAAACAATTGGTTGCTTCAGAAATACTGCAATTGTAACATTATTTAAATGCAAATTATCGGCTGGTCTACATTCATTGAACATGGGTGATGCAGCAATCTATGTTTTTTAATGCCTGTGACTCAAGTTTGACTGGCTAAATCTTGTTAAACCTGCAAGATATCAAGTTGATATTTAGCAAAAATAAAGATTAATTACTGTATATTTGTTCTAAATTATGTAAAACATTCATGCAATGAACCAAAGCTACTTTTTTTTAAACCTATTTATTGGATGATATGTTAACTGCAGCCTGGTCTAAGTTCAGTGGTGACTACTGTATATTAATTGAAAGTTGGTGTTTTTATAATATATTATATTATGATATTGTCATCTACATTAATTAAATAAGAAACCATTGACATTAACATTTTAATCATTTAGACTTTTCATATTTTAAATAAAGACTAAACCAAGATATATCTACAAATAAATAAAAACAACTTTATTTAATAACAAAAAATTAATTTTATTAATACAAAGTATGCATATTATACACAAAAGTAAAGCAAAAATATTACAGAATATTACAGAATAAAATTTGGACATAGCAGAAAAACAGATGGTATAAAATTAACTTTCAGAACTGTGTTTTCTTTAATCAGTAATAAGTTTATTACCAGTCTTTTCATTGTAATATTCTAAAATTACAAAAATCCTCTTTGTGAAAACAAAGTTCACAGACCTTAAATGAAATAGTTCAGTTAATAAATAATAAAGTTATACATATAAGTATAATTATTTTTAAAATGACTATAAATTTAATCTTTCCATTAATTAATTTTCATGAATTAAGAAGAAATTTATTTTAAGTGTTTATTTTAGCAATGTTATATTTAATATTTTTATGATCAATTATGTTCTACAGACAATAGGAACAATAGGAAAACAATTTTAATAATATTGTAAGAACAGAATATAATGTAATATTAATTGTTGAAATATATCTCACTTCATGACATGTATAAAAAAATATACAGTAAATAACTTAAATATGTCAAAAAAAATGTAAATAAGTTAATAAAAGACCAAATAACATATCAATATTATATATATATATATCCTTGTAAATAAGATTATTTATTTCATCTAGGAATTGAATAATAATAATATTTAAATATGCTATTCGATTCCTACACGAATTTCTATTTTTCTAATGGCATCCATTTTGTCTAAAATAAAAAATAATAATCAGTAATGCAATTTGTAACAGGCTATTTTTTAATATTTTGTTATATTTTTTATTAATTGGAAATAATAAGAAAAAGCACAATTTAATTGTGCTTTTTCTTATTAATTTAATAATATCTTATTAATTAGCAATTAATTTATACATTCATTTTTATTAAAAATGTTCTATTCTATTGAAAAACAAATTAATTTACCTTAGACTTCTTTGTTGACTTAAAATCCTCTCTTGATATAGACAACTATTTCATTCTTAAATCAGAATCTTGAGAAAATCCGAAAACGAACTTTTAGATTATCATCATAGTAAATTAGACTATTTTGTAAATAAAATAGTCTAACACACTTCTTGACGTTTTTATACTTTATCCTTTCCTTCTAAAATTTAAGTGAAACTTATGAATAATCTCCTACACTTTCTAGAAACATATAGGAACAAAAGGCAATTATGTCAGTCTAAACTCAATGACAATCAAGCTCATTTTGTGAACCCACGCACAAGCTTTGAGTTTTAGGTGTTGTAAAGAAATTAAGGACCAGACACTTGTACACATCTCTGCTGCCTCTTGACTTCCATGTGTATAATAATTTTTCTTACTTCATTTGCTGCTGCAATATCATGCATCAGATAAAAATGGAAGTAAAAAATAAATATTCATACCGCAATCTTAATTTTTTCTTTATTTATTAAATAAAATACATTGTGCACGGTATAAAACATAGATCCTGAAACATTATAATCAAATTAGGACCACAATTAAAGCACAAAACATGAATGGACACTTAAAGGGACAAGGCAACTTCTTTACATGGAATAAAATACAGGAAATCCTCATCAATTCATAACTGTACTATTTGTCCCAGCCAAGGATATAGAAATTTACATGTTAAGGAATTCAGTTAGTTCAAAATATGATTACTTTTAAAATGTGAAATGAAAATTCTGTCCAAATTGTTATTTGTGTTTGTTAACTTTTTATTTAGATCAAAGTGCCTCCATACTATAAGAGATCAATAAACCAAGAACAACTCTGATCTGGTCAATATGGCTTTGCTTTTACAGTAACATATTTTTGGGTGTCATCTTACTCATCCTGTTTTCTCTTATCTCATAAAATACAACTGGGTTTCAGGATTGCAAGATTGGACTACAAGTAGCAGATTGAGATATTTGTAGAGCTCTAGGCTATTACATTTGGATGACTTACTACTTATGAACCACTTTATTATTATTAATTACCAAAATAGTGTTCTGTATATGTAGCTCTATTCCATTTGCTTAATAAATTACATCAGTTACATGGCATTTGGCATATTGTAGAGAAATATGTAAATCTTGGCTAATTTGAAGTTGAGATTATTTTGTCCCTTGAATTTTGAACTAACAAAGATTTCCAGTATATATTTTCTCTCAGTTTTTTACATTTCTTTCTCGAAAATAAATGTAAAAATCTGAACATCGCTTCAGTGATAATACATTCTAATTAAAAAATTATGACAGATCCTTATCATCACTAACCAAATACAATTGAAGTATCAAAAAATCTAATGACAAAACTAAAAAGAATAATATCTATTTATAATATAATAAACCAGTGTTTTTCAACTGTTTCCTAATAGTGGCATCCCAACTTGGTAGTTTGTTGTATTAAATGTACTGTACAGTTCATGATAAATATAAATTGTAAGATATAAAAATACAGAAGATAAAAAAAGTCTTCACAATCACCAGCAACACACTATCTTCATCTACAAAAGTAACCTTTTTAATAATGCAAATTGGATAAAACATCCTTTGGTGACACTGCTGTTACTGAAAAGCAAATACAGTAATACCTCAATTTTCATTGACTTTGGTTATTGTCAGTTTCGGTTTCTGTCAATTTTTTTAGAAAAATTGTTCTTGGTTTTTGTCAGTTGCCTCGAATTTCATTGGCCTATTCATGTGACCTCTCTGCTAATTTTACGAAAACAAAGGACGACTCATGCGTTTTCCTGCTCAGTGTGACATTTCTCATTTTGTGAGCATTACCGCATGCATCTAGCCAGATTATTCCATTGCTTTCCTTTCCTTTTAGTTCCATCATGGGAAATGCCATGTTAAATGTTCATTTATTCTTTACATTAGTCTTTTATATTCATTTTATATTAATTTTTTATTGTTTTTAGTATTAAAATCTATATTTATTCTCTATAAAATGTGTTTTTGGTATGTATTTTGGAGTGTCTAGAACAAATTAATTAGATTTACATTGAGTCATATGGAAATAATTGCCTTGATTTTTGTCAGTTTAGGATGTCACTATTATTTTCAGATGGATTAGCAAGGAAAAACTGAGGTATCACTGAAATTTGTTTGAAGTTGGCCAATGAGTATTTACATTTAATAAAATATAAAAATACAGAAGCTACAAAAATCACCAAAAAAAAAAAAAAAAAATTGGTCAAACTTTACCTATGTGCACCGTCATGGCTGCGCAGTGGGGACCCACATTCTTACCTAACCTATTGTAATTAATGACCAATAATTTGGTAATTTATGAGAATAGGTTAGGTTAGGTTAGGTTAGGTTAGGTTAGAATGTGAGTCCCCACTGAGCAGCCATGATGGTGCATATAAGTAAAGTTTAACCAAAAGATCATCTCTGTAGATAAAGATTGTCGGCAATCGTGAAGACAGATATTAATAAACTTAATCCGGAGTTACGTGTAAAATTAGAGTTACAGACTGTTCCAGCAACAAGTTTTTATTTACCAAACGTTTTTGGCTATCTTAGTAACCATCATCGAGATCAAACACACGTGAAGACTGGTGTTAGAAGACTGTTGGTATCTTCTGCGCTTTTATATTTTATGAAATGTAAATACTGCCAGCCAAACTTCAAATAAATTGTAGAAATTCATACTGTAATTGTCTGTAATAAATTGAGTTCAATAATGCCTGTTTAATGTTATCAGCCGGTTATTGTTATCAAAAGTTGCAAGTGCCAAAAGTGATGACAATAAGCGGATTTCACTGTAATATTGGTTTTCCTTGTTTACTAAAGAAGTAATAATAATAGTTTTATAAACAGACATCGATCAAGCAACTTACCCCGCATTTTCTTGCTCGTGATCAACAAGCTGATGATCGATCTCCATAACTGACGAATTGATCTGATTCTTTTCATCACATGTAATCCTCCTATTCTGTTCATTTAAGAAAATCTCTCTAGCAAAACTATCGCTGTCGTCACTATTATCGTCTAAATAGTCTTGAAACGTCACAGTTTCGTTTATATTAAACACATCCATCTTTAAAGAGTTAACAAAATACCAAACGACAATCTAAATCACAATTATCACACCTTATGACTAAATATGATCTTACGAAGCTTCCGATTGGTTATAATTTTTAAAAATATGAATTAAACTCAGTTTTAATATATTTTTTAAGAATACATTTTTAATTTATTATAACTGAAAAATAATTAATATTTACTATAGCGAAATATTAATATATATTAACTTTAAACGAATTTTGCAACTGAAAATGTTTACTTCTTATTACTGGGAACACCTAGCGTGAAACATGTGCGTATTATTAATTACAGATAAAAGAAAATAATTTTTTTTTTTTTTTGATATTTCTTATACTGTATTTTCGATAAATAAATAATTCATAGTAATATTCATTATTATTTATTATTAATTTAAAAATATTACTTTAAATCATATTTATATTTCTTTAAATTTTCCATTTTAGATAATAACACACCTGAATCAACGGCTGGATGGCCGAGCGGTCAAGTGGGTACGGGTTCGAATCCAAACGGGTCAAACATTCCCAGGAATTTTTCGGAGGTGGTCCGTCCGAATATGTCGGGCCCCGTCCCTCACCACCCGGCCGCCCCATTATGGGCTTGGTCGAATCCATAATGGACTTGCTATAAGAGGCCCTCTTAGTGCACACAGAGCGGAAAGAGTTTTTAAAAAAAAGAAAAAAACACCTGAATTTTCAAAATTAGGAATTAAAAATTGCTTATTTCTTATTTTAAGATAACAAAAAATGTAATTAAACAAATTTAATTAATTATAATTAGTAGGATATCGGATGAGCCTGTTGATCACTGCACATTTTCTCAAATCTTGGAATGAAACTAGACACAGCCATCCTCATTTCCTTCTCCACGTTGATTTTCGTGAATGTTTAGTTTTTATCACAGCGACAAACTCAGTTTCGCACAAATAAAAAGTTGCAAATAGAATTAAGATTCTCTGAGCATTACACTCAGAAGCGATATTCATCTTTTACTGATATCCAAAATTCAGTAAATTCCATGCTGCTAAATTTCGTTTTCAACGTATTGTTGCAAGTTGACTCAGTAAGATTCTATTCTTCTGCAACAGTAAATTCAGATGGAACACTGATATTAAATGGATCTTGAATCCATGCAAATTTATCAATATTATCATTTGAAGATATTTCTCAAACCAGGTGATAAACTGTGATAAATGTTCTTCAAAAATAGATTTCATATCTTGAGAGAAATCAACTTCATTGGAGCCAAAAAACTGTTGCAACATTCTTTTCCTCCATCTTCATTTATTTTTATTTTCCATATTTTAATTTTTTTTATAAAAGCTGAAATTTTCTCAATCGACTTTAAAAGGTACATGTTGCTTCTCTGCAGGCAGAGATTCAGAGAATTCAGCTTTTCAAAAATATCACATAAGTATGGTAGTTTTATCAAAAATCTTCATTCACAAAATTTTCGTCATACTTGTGGTCTTCCTCTTTAAAAAATATATAAATTTCCTGTCTCAATTCAAACGTACGAGACAAAACAATGTTGTGGTAATGTTTTGTACTTTCTCGAAATGCATTATAACAAAGACTTGTGCTCGGATCCCATATCCTCACATAGTTTTTTTGAAAAATCTAGCCTTCAAAGGCAAAGTTTTTATAATGTTTACTACATATTCTAAGGCCTGGTTTTCACATCAAAATATCTGAGTTTTACATTGAGAACTCAGATATTTTGATATGAGTTTTTCCCTGTTAATAACGCAATGGGTCAACAATGCATCAGGATCTTTGCTTCGAAAAAGTGTTTGCAATCCTCCATAACACTCGGACCATTAGTACAGATACCAATGCATTTGGTTCACTCCAAATTATTTTCGGATATAAAAATATCAAGGATCTCAAACAAGTCTTGAACCTTAGCACCAGCAGTGATACTTTTACAAACGAGAAAGTCTTTTACAATGTTATTACTATCTATAAACTGTACATATCAAATCAAGTGAGCATTATTATTATTATCTGTGTCCTCACCTAGCTGCAACCCAAATTACTTCACTTATATTTTTTCAATTAATTCAGTTTAACCTCTTGAACATCAGAGGTCCTTTGCTATGTGCTGTATTCTGCGACTGACGGTGCTGTTGGACAAAGGCACTTTTGAAAGGTGCTTTCCAGCAGACTCACCAAGCATAATGTTCACCGTATCTACAGCAGCCAATGGAATGAGTTTTTCTGCAATGATATAAGGCTCTTTACATTTTGCAATTGTATGTGACAACTTTATTACCGAGTTAATGATTTGCACCAGGTCTGCTAGATGTCGCATCTTATCCCATTGAATTGAACATGGAAGTAAAATAATGAAAATTTTATAATTCGTGGCGCCCCTGGAAGATCGCGGCGCACGCTTTGGGAACCGCTGCGCTGTAACTTTGTGGTTGTTCTTACATAAAAGATTGACTTCAGTGAAACTCTTATTATGTTCGAGCAATAGTAACTACATGCGGATAGGACAACAGGTAAAAAATTTTACACAAGGTACAAAATTTATTCAATTTTACTTATGAAATACTACATCAGACAAATGACACGTTTTCTTAAGGAACGACGAGAGGGCTTTTCTGTAAACTGCTACGCACACGTTCGATGTTCTCGGGAGTTGTTCGTATGGTCTTCCTACGGCCGGTTGACTTTCGATTCGATGCACTGGTAGTTTCACGGAAGTTTTATACGCAATTCAATATTGTTCCACGAGCAGAAATTGGATATCGCGGCTGAATCTTAAAATGTTTACGAAATTCACGTTGCACGCGCACTACAGATTCTCCAACGCGAAAATATCACTCTACCGCGAACGCACGATGTTGCTTCGATCAGTAGTACGCCATGATACTACATAGTAACCTATATGAGATGAAAGTTGACAGTCCGCACTACTAATAGAGGCCACCACCGTCGCTATATGTCGGATTTAACGCGAGTTATTCAACTTTGAAATCGTCAAAACATTGTGAAACACCCTGTACATGATAGGACTATCCAAAACACAATTGTCATGTTAATAAAAGATAGACCTATTTTAATTAATTATTCAAATATTTTAAATTTTTGTGTCAGCTCACTTTAGATACTTCTGGAACCGCTTCTGAGTCCGAGTACCGATAACGTATGGCGACTAAGCAGTCATGCCTCCAAAGGTCATTATCTGATATTACACAAATTGCAAAAATCTTATTTGCGCCACTGGTATAATTAATATTTAGTGCCCACAGGGCTTAGATCTGCAGAATGGCAGAGCGGTCAAGATGGTAGCCTACTGCTCTGGGGGACCCGGAATCTGAATCCAGACGGGTCGAAAAATTCCCAGGAATTTTTTGGGTGTTCTTCCGGATATGTCGGGCTTCGTTTTCACTATTCCACCCGACCACCCCATTGTGGGCTTGGTTGAACCCATAATGGGCTTGCTATAAGAAGCCCTTTTAGTGCTCACAGGGCGAAGAATTAAAAATAAAAGATATATTATATAAATTATATTTTATATACTCTTAATTAATTAATTTAATTATTTGTAACTTGTTAAGATTATTAATAAATTAATACATCTAATTTTTGTAAATTAGTAAACTTATCGTTATTTTATATTTTTATCCGAACGTTAAGTTGGCAACACTTTATTTCAGAAGAGTCAAGAGAATGCTGGGATATTTCTTCTCGTGAAGTGGGTCTGAAAAATGGTGAGTGGAAACGTGTTAAAATCGGTTTTAATCCTTGATTATTTGACTTCATATTTGTTTCAACGCGATATGTATAAATGTATATTATATTTTATATTATATTAGCGTATTTTGGTAAATAAATATGTATGTATTATAAAGAAATTTGAACTTAAAAAATGGCAGATTCTTTCAAGATTTTTTACATTGAGATCGTTGCGTTATGAATTAGGAAGAAACATCTGGAATTAAAATATTTTAATTCCAGTTTTATGTTCTTTTTCACGTTACTTTGTATGAATTAATTTGTTTGAATGTTATGTTCTTTTGTTTAACTGTTCCGTGTAACACATACAGAAAGTGCTGATTTACTCTTTATTCATTCATTATATTACTTAAGTATAATCACGTTTGAAACAAAAGTATAAAATGCTTTTATTAATTTTAGGAAAAATGTTTGTTTCAGATTTATTCATACCAATGTATAGTGACTTAAAAGTTTTTATACAGATAAAACTTCATTCTTTACACACTTAAATCTATGGTAATACAAAGTTAATTGGTATTTTACCATTAATTTTCATACTCAAAGAATAATAATAATTACTTTGTTTTAATAAAAATATAATTTACACTCATCCCTTAAATATTGCTCAGAAATGTAATCATACAGTCTCTTGTATGAAATGCAAGTTATTATGAGACTAATTATTGTAATTGTAAAATAGAAGTTTATGATGATATACTCCAGCCTGAAGTGACCAGATTTACTGAATTTCAATCTGAGATGCTCTTAAAAATTGAAGGTAGGAAATATAGGGTGTGATGATGATATTTGAATGATTTCATTACTTAAATAATGTTCGTGGGTAGCCTGAGGTAGGACGAAGTCGTACCTCTTTTTGATAGGCAAGTTTGGTGAGAACTGCCCACTGGTCAGTGGATGGCTTGTTTATGGGTTTTTCTATCCCGGAAAGTTGGGATTCTTTTGTCAGGTCGAGTGGAGGCGGTGAGAGGGGTTGTCGGTAAGGTGTGAGCGATACTCGAAGTAAAGATGACTTTTAAGAACAAAACAACATTTATATTTGGTCATACCTCTGGTTGATTTGAATTAGTTTCCTAAGATTTGCTTCGGCAAGGTCTGGAACGTCTCCCTGGGGCGAGGTAAGGCATGGACGACTTGGCTCATGTCAGGCGACATCGACCCCCCCCCCCCCCC
>NW_019384300.1:419947-426461 GCF_000671375.1 Centruroides sculpturatus | reverse complement strand
AAACTCAACTTACTAGCCTAAAATCTCCGTAGCGTGTTGCCAGGCGGCAGAAAGCATATATATAATTATAATAAAGTTACAATAAATTAAGTTAATATATAATTATATATACAGTACCTAATTTATATATAATTAATATATAATTATATGTACAGTACCTAATTTATATATAATACTAAACAGACGATAGCAAACTCAATTTAGCCGCTCTGTAGCGTGGCGCAGGGTCGGAGGTAAGTAGTGCGGCTGCTCATCCACTATTGGTCCAGACTCTATCAATCTTGTCGCGAAACGACGTTATAGGAGGTACTTTATACGAAAGTTTCTACAATTTTTTCGCTACGTTATAGGAATTGTCGTTATAGGAACGTTTGTTATAGGGGGTCGACTGTACTTGATAAGCAACTGAAACATTTAGGATAATGATGATGATCATTTTTAAGACAAAATTTTTACATTTTATTAAATTTAATGTAATTCTATAGGCTCGTGGACCTAAAAAGCATTTAAAGCGCTTGAATGCTCCAAAATCATGGATGTTGGACAAGCTTGGAGGTGTTTTTGTAAGTATGACTTTGTAAGTTCTTAGATAAGGTAGTTAATCCAAATTCTTAGCCAAATAAATTACTTTGTTAGGCACCTCGTCCTAGCACTGGTCCTCACAAGTTAAGAGAATCTTTGCCATTGATTATTATGATCAGAAATAGATTAAAGTATGCATTAACTTGTGCTGAGGTTAAAAAAATTGTGATGCAAAGACTGATCAAAGTAGACGGAAAAGTTCGAACCGATACAAATTACCCTGCTGGATTTATGGGTAAGTTTTTGACTGTTTTTAATTATGTTGTTAAATAAAAGTACAGTAGCAGTTGTAATAAAACTTTGAAATTGAAAATTTCAAATGCTGTTTATATTTTATATAATAAGATATTACTTTAACTAGCTATTTAGACTTTGAGAAAATGATAAATATTTCTTTACCCCTATTAATATAATTATGTGCTTGTTTATAGTATTTCTTTGTATATCTTTTATATAAATAAAAATGTAAATGTTCATTTGTTCAAAATCTTAAATCTCCGAAAGTTTTTAACCAATTGCTTTGAAATTTTGACACAACATTGAATTCAAATGTGCGTGTTTTTATATTATATAGATGTCAAAATTTCCCCCATGAGAGAGGGACAACATTAAGGCTTACTGTTAAGAACTGGTCTTCTATTATTCTATTTTAGATGTGGTTTTTGTGTTTTTGATTGCGTTTTAATAGGGTACGTCAAGAGAATGTACACTAAGAAGGGATTTTTCAAAATTCCCCCTGCGGGGAGTGTTATACATTTATAATAGATACATTTTGAGCCGCAGCTAGTAGATAATAAAATCATAAGTCCAGTCTTGAGTTGAGGGAAGAGGGGGTACTCTTTCACCTTAGTAAATAATATGAAATTTGTCAGTCAGCTATCATATTTACTTGAACCTAAGATGCAACTTAATTTCAGTATGTTCATCCATGGAGTTTTTTTCTTGAATAGACAGCCCAAGACAAATTTATATCAACAAATGTTCAGTATTTACTGCAAGTAAAGTGAGTTATATGTCTTCCATGTTATCAAAGTCGGAAACCTCTTCACTTACCTTACTAGGCTGTTCTGAATCAATGCTAACATTTTTCTAGTTTGTCATAGTGTAAGTGTAGTTTTAGTTTTAGTAAATTAAAACTGCTAATCAACACTGGATTCAATGTTTGCAAATAGTCATACTAACTGTTATTTACAGCAGTGGTTCTCAACCTTTTTTGTTGATGTACCCTATTAGCCCATTAGTTGTTTCTCAAGTACCCCTTATATTTTTGTATGTAAATTTTATAATTACTGCATTAGATGTATACAGTCGTTATAACTGAGCACCACAAAAAAAACTCTAACTATAACTAAAAGTGAATTACTTATTTTACGTAAATAATAATAAATTTAATCAGGTACATACATTTATTTATTANTTAAATCATATTTATATTTCTTTAAATTTTCCATTTTAGATAATAACACACCTGAATCAACGGCTGGATGGCCGAGCGGTCAAGTGGGTACGGGTTCGAATCCAAACGGGTCAAACATTCCCAGGAATTTTTCGGAGGTGGTCCGTCCGAATATGTCGGGCCCCGTCCCTCACCACCCGGCCGCCCCATTATGGGCTTGGTCGAATCCATAATGGACTTGCTATAAGAGGCCCTCTTAGTGCACACAGAGCGGAAAGAGTTTTTAAAAAAAAGAAAAAAACACCTGAATTTTCAAAATTAGGAATTAAAAATTGCTTATTTCTTATTTTAAGATAACAAAAAATGTAATTAAACAAATTTAATTAATTATAATTAGTAGGATATCGGATGAGCCTGTTGATCACTGCACATTTTCTCAAATCTTGGAATGAAACTAGACACAGCCATCCTCATTTCCTTCTCCACGTTGATTTTCGTGAATGTTTAGTTTTTATCACAGCGACAAACTCAGTTTCGCACAAATAAAAAGTTGCAAATAGAATTAAGATTCTCTGAGCATTACACTCAGAAGCGATATTCATCTTTTACTGATATCCAAAATTCAGTAAATTCCATGCTGCTAAATTTCGTTTTCAACGTATTGTTGCAAGTTGACTCAGTAAGATTCTATTCTTCTGCAACAGTAAATTCAGATGGAACACTGATATTAAATGGATCTTGAATCCATGCAAATTTATCAATATTATCATTTGAAGATATTTCTCAAACCAGGTGATAAACTGTGATAAATGTTCTTCAAAAATAGATTTCATATCTTGAGAGAAATCAACTTCATTGGAGCCAAAAAACTGTTGCAACATTCTTTTCCTCCATCTTCATTTATTTTTATTTTCCATATTTTAATTTTTTTTATAAAAGCTGAAATTTTCTCAATCGACTTTAAAAGGTACATGTTGCTTCTCTGCAGGCAGAGATTCAGAGAATTCAGCTTTTCAAAAATATCACATAAGTATGGTAGTTTTATCAAAAATCTTCATTCACAAAATTTTCGTCATACTTGTGGTCTTCCTCTTTAAAAAATATATAAATTTCCTGTCTCAATTCAAACGTACGAGACAAAACAATGTTGTGGTAATGTTTTGTACTTTCTCGAAATGCATTATAACAAAGACTTGTGCTCGGATCCCATATCCTCACATAGTTTTTTTGAAAAATCTAGCCTTCAAAGGCAAAGTTTTTATAATGTTTACTACATATTCTAAGGCCTGGTTTTCACATCAAAATATCTGAGTTTTACATTGAGAACTCAGATATTTTGATATGAGTTTTTCCCTGTTAATAACGCAATGGGTCAACAATGCATCAGGATCTTTGCTTCGAAAAAGTGTTTGCAATCCTCCATAACACTCGGACCATTAGTACAGATACCAATGCATTTGGTTCACTCCAAATTATTTTCGGATATAAAAATATCAAGGATCTCAAACAAGTCTTGAACCTTAGCACCAGCAGTGATACTTTTACAAACGAGAAAGTCTTTTACAATGTTATTACTATCTATAAACTGTACATATCAAATCAAGTGAGCATTATTATTATTATCTGTGTCCTCACCTAGCTGCAACCCAAATTACTTCACTTATATTTTTTCAATTAATTCAGTTTAACCTCTTGAACATCAGAGGTCCTTTGCTATGTGCTGTATTCTGCGACTGACGGTGCTGTTGGACAAAGGCACTTTTGAAAGGTGCTTTCCAGCAGACTCACCAAGCATAATGTTCACCGTATCTACAGCAGCCAATGGAATGAGTTTTTCTGCAATGGTATAAGGCTCTTTACATTTTGCAATTGTATGTGACAACTTTATTACCGAGTTAATGATTTGCACCAGGTCTGCTAGATGTCGCATCTTATCCCATTGAATTGAACATGGAAGTAAAATAATGAAAATTTTATAATTCGTGGCGCCCCTGGAAGATCGCGGCGCACGCTTTGGGAACCGCTGCGCTGTAACTTTGTGGTTGTTCTTACATAAAAGATTGACTTCAGTGAAACTCTTATTATGTTCGAGCAATAGTAACTACATGCGGATAGGACAACAGGTAAAAAATTTTACACAAGGTACAAAATTTATTCAATTTTACTTATGAAATACTACATCAGACAAATGACACGTTTTCTTAAGGAACGACGAGAGGGCTTTTCTGTAAACTGCTACGCACACGTTCGATGTTCTCGGGAGTTGTTCGTATGGTCTTCCTACGGCCGGTTGACTTTCGATTCGATGCACTGGTAGTTTCACGGAAGTTTTATACGCAATTCAATATTGTTCCACGAGCAGAAATTGGATATCGCGGCTGAATCTTAAAATGTTTACGAAATTCACGTTGCACGCGCACTACAGATTCTCCAACGCGAAAATATCACTCTACCGCGAACGCACGATGTTGCTTCGATCAGTAGTACGCCATGATACTACATAGTAACCTATATGAGATGAAAGTTGACAGTCCGCACTACTAATAGAGGCCACCACCGTCGCTATATGTCGGATTTAACGCGAGTTATTCAACTTTGAAATCGTCAAAACATTGTGAAACACCCTGTACATGATAGGACTATCCAAAACACAATTGTCATGTTAATAAAAGATAGACCTATTTTAATTAATTATTCAAATATTTTAAATTTTTGTGTCAGCTCACTTTAGATACTTCTGGAACCGCTTCTGAGTCCGAGTACCGATAACGTATGGCGACTAAGCAGTCATGCCTCCAAAGGTCATTATCTGATATTACACAAATTGCAAAAATCTTATTTGCGCCACTGGTATAATTAATATTTAGTGCCCACAGGGCTTAGATCTGCAGAATGGCAGAGCGGTCAAGATGGTAGCCTACTGCTCTGGGGGACCCGGAATCTGAATCCAGACGGGTCGAAAAATTCCCAGGAATTTTTTGGGTGTTCTTCCGGATATGTCGGGCTTCGTTTTCACTATTCCACCCGACCACCCCATTGTGGGCTTGGTTGAACCCATAATGGGCTTGCTATAAGAAGCCCTTTTAGTGCTCACAGGGCGAAGAATTAAAAATAAAAGATATATTATATAAATTATATTTTATATACTCTTAATTAATTAATTTAATTATTTGTAACTTGTTAAGATTATTAATAAATTAATACATCTAATTTTTGTAAATTAGTAAACTTATCGTTATTTTATATTTTTATCCGAACGTTAAGTTGGCAACACTTTATTTCAGAAGAGTCAAGAGAATGCTGGGATATTTCTTCTCGTGAAGTGGGTCTGAAAAATGGTGAGTGGAAACGTGTTAAAATCGGTTTTAATCCTTGATTATTTGACTTCATATTTGTTTCAACGCGATATGTATAAATGTATATTATATTTTATATTATATTAGCGTATTTTGGTAAATAAATATGTATGTATTATAAAGAAATTTGAACTTAAAAAATGGCAGATTCTTTCAAGATTTTTTACATTGAGATCGTTGCGTTATGAATTAGGAAGAAACATCTGGAATTAAAATATTTTAATTCCAGTTTTATGTTCTTTTTCACGTTACTTTGTATGAATTAATTTGTTTGAATGTTATGTTCTTTTGTTTAACTGTTCCGTGTAACACATACAGAAAGTGCTGATTTACTCTTTATTCATTCATTATATTACTTAAGTATAATCACGTTTGAAACAAAAGTATAAAATGCTTTTATTAATTTTAGGAAAAATGTTTGTTTCAGATTTATTCATACCAATGTATAGTGACTTAAAAGTTTTTATACAGATAAAACTTCATTCTTTACACACTTAAATCTATGGTAATACAAAGTTAATTGGTATTTTACCATTAATTTTCATACTCAAAGAATAATAATAATTACTTTGTTTTAATAAAAATATAATTTACACTCATCCCTTAAATATTGCTCAGAAATGTAATCATACAGTCTCTTGTATGAAATGCAAGTTATTATGAGACTAATTATTGTAATTGTAAAATAGAAGTTTATGATGATATACTCCAGCCTGAAGTGACCAGATTTACTGAATTTCAATCTGAGATGCTCTTAAAAATTGAAGGTAGGAAATATAGGGTGTGATGATGATATTTGAATGATTTCATTACTTAAATAATGTTCGTGGGTAGCCTGAGGTAGGACGAAGTCGTACCTCTTTTTGATAGGCAAGTTTGGTGAGAACTGCCCACTGGTCAGTGGATGGCTTGTTTATGGGTTTTTCTATCCCGGAAAGTTGGGATTCTTTTGTCAGGTCGAGTGGAGGCGGTGAGAGGGGTTGTCGGTAAGGTGTGAGCGATACTCGAAGTAAAGATGACTTTTAAGAACAAAACAACATTTATATTTGGTCATACCTCTGGTTGATTTGAATTAGTTTCCTAAGATTTGCTTCGGCAAGGTCTGGAACGTCTCCCTGGGGCGAGGTAAGGCATGGACGACTTGGCTCATGTCAGGCGACATCGACCCCCCCCCCCCCCC
>NW_019384300.1:409786-416254 GCF_000671375.1 Centruroides sculpturatus | reverse complement strand
CTAACTAACTATAACTAAAAGTGAATTACTTATTTTACGTAAATAATAATAAATTTAATCAGGTACATACATTTATTTATTATTATTTGATAAGTATATTATATAAAATCACAGAAGTCATTTCAATACATGCATAAATTACATTTCCTAAAAATAAATCATTATACTTAAAAAAATTAAATTATTCTACAATAATTTCTAACAAAATTTAATGGGATATTTGTTGCGATAAATCTTCAGCAATTTTTCAAAATTTGGTTCCCACGTTGTTAAATAGAGATTATAATTGTGTACTGACCTTGAAACTAATGGCTGCAAATTTATAACATGCAGAACAATACATGAATCTTTCAATTTTTGTAACAAATGTAATGTATAAATTTGCTAAATATCAAGTAATGCGCGCATGCAGTGACACGCATTGCATGGTGGGGATATGATCCAGGCCTTGTTATTCCTAATACCTGCAGTTCAGTAAAAACACGAAAAGCCCCAATCTTATCGAGAAATAATTAATGCTCAGTTAAACTGTAATTTTACTAGACTACAGGTTCACTCAGCACTAATGGCACTAACAGACGGACAAATAAATTGGATAAACAAGTTGTTTAGACTGTTAAAAGGGAAATCTGTGTTCACACTGGGATATTTTAAAGCAAGTTTTTGTCGTTTCTTGTTTCTTGTGTTAATAATTTACAGCAAATTGATTAACATATGCCATTTTATAATGAAAGTTAGATGTACCCCTTTGATTTTCACTAGTACCCCTGGTTGAGAACCACTGATTTACAGCATCAGAAATGCATCATTTCTTGAAAGAGAACTGCACAACTTTTTGGATATTTTCATTTAAGTACTTACAATGTTACTGAATCATTAAAATGATGGCATAGAATTAGTGACAGAGAAATAAGATGCATGGCATTAGAGATTGCTAATTACAACACCTTACGTTATGTCTAAGATACACTGTATTTTCGAGATACTAAACCATTAAAAATTGCATCTTACGTTTAAGTAAATGTGGCATATATTTTGATTTATATTGGAACTGGAAGAGATTATTATTTTACTTTCCCAGCTGTTATAACAGAGGGAAAATATGGCAATCTGGCAAAAATTTTACATTTTTGGACTTTGGACACCTTGAAATGTCAAGAAATGCAAAAAATTTTGGGGGTAATTTCTGCATGTGTGATGTTAGTGTGTGTTTGGGGGCATAATTCCATTCACTCTGTTTGAAGCTTAATTAACAACTCGTGCTTTTTGTCGAGAATTTCTGAAATTTTGCAGGGAGGTTTGTTTATTAGGGGGTCGATGCTATTAAATTATGGTGATTAAAAGTCAAGGGATGAGGAGATAATGGGGGTTGTTTATATCTCTGCAAGGTTGGACTTAATGATGATTTTACTTCTTAGCATTTACAATTTTTTTCATAAAACTCATCCCTACCATCAAAATTAAGCTTTTTGCCATTTTATAATAGTTAAAAATATAAATTTTTTAATAAAATATGCTAACATATGGCACCACCAAAATTTTAAATGCTGGGAAAGTGGAGCAACTTGTTGCTGGTTTATTTTTCATATCTGAGAAAAGGTGGATGCATTTCAAATTACAAAGAAGTGTAGAAAAATTATCGTTTATAATAATGTTTAATTATTATTATTATGGCTTAAATTATATAGTATTTAAATTACTTGAAATGAAGTATTTGTTAAATATGTAAATTTGCAGGCAATGACTATGAACCATCTGTAATTCTTTTTACATTAATCTGTTTTGTCTTCATTACTGTGAAAAACATGATTATAACTTTCATTATATTAATAGTTAAAAATATAAATTTTTTAATAAAATATGCTAACATATGGCACCACCAAAATTTTAAATGCTGGGAAAGTGGAGCAACTTGTTGCTGGTTTATTTTTCATATCTGAGAAAAGGTGGATGCATTTCAAATTACAAAGAAGTGTAGAAAAATTATCGTTTATAATAATGTTTAATTATTATTATTATGGCTTAAATTATATAGTATTTAAATTACTTGAAATGAAGTATTTGTTAAATATGTAAATTTGCAGGCAATGACTATGAACCATCTGTAATTCTTTTTACATTAATCTGTTTTGTCTTCATTACTGTGAAAAACATGATTATAACTTTCATTATATTATGATTATGATAATTTGCTGCATGACAACTTTTCAGTATTTTTTCAACAAATTGTGCTTGATCTATTATACTTCTATTCACTAGTTTGTTTTCACTCTTACCTTAGGGCTTTATTGTTAAATCTGCCCATTACTAGATATATATATATAACAATGACAATCTTTAAAACAAATGTATAATGATAAGATAAATAATAAATTGATTAGTTAAAGTAGAAAAGTGATGCAATGAGGTTAAAATCATGCTGCAAAAATAAAAAAATTTAATACGACTATTTCATTTACAAATAATAATAATAATAATAATAATTTTTTATGGGTGTGTAAAAACTTGATTTATAGAGAAAGGCTTTGTTATATGTTTATGCAATTTGTTGAAAATACAGATTAACTTAAGTAAAGATATTTCTAAATATTCATTTTTATTTATTTAAACTTCAATGAAACTTCTTATATCCAACTTTTTATCTGTATTGTTAATTTGACCATGTCAAATTGATGATGTGTCTGATAATTTATATTCTATGTAATAAATTATTTTCATCAGTGCTAGTAAATTCAAATATAAGAACAAATTGAGTATATACAGTTTTATTTATTAATGTCATTTAGAAATTGGATAGTACCTCAATATCTAGTGGTTAAAATACATTTAGAACTGTGTTCGATGCTTCCCAGTTTCAGTTTTTTTTTTTATAGACTATATTTAGAAATAGCTGATTCATGTTCATAATCATTGTAATAATTATCATAATTGGCTTACCTGAATACAAATTTGCTTATTTTTCTTGAGTTTGATATTGGCTTTTTCGAAGTCATGGATAATTTCATTAAGATTTCCGTGATCAAAAAAAGCCAAAATAAATAAAAATTTCTTTCACGGTCGCTTGTTTCATTGTGTGTGATTTGAGCATTACCCAAGAAACGAACATTAATTTATATAAAAAGTTTAATAGTTTTTGATATTTTAAAGAGTTTGGGAATTAAATGAGTAATATATTAAAATGTTTTTACTTCAGATGTTATTACCATTGAGAAGACAGGAGAATATTTTCGTCTTTTGTATGATGTGAAAGGTCGTTTTATCCTACATAGAATTACTGCTGAGGAAGCTAAGGTATTTAATAAAATTGATCTACAGATCATACATATTTTTTAAACCATGATTCGTAGTATTTGCACCATTAAAATTAATTTTTCAGAATATATCTACTTATATTTTCTGACAAGAAAACTATGGTGCCATATTAATATGATGGTTCCAAAATTTGTGTGTATTGTATGCACAAATTATTTCACCCATTTTACAGTTATATGAATGAAAATTATGCTATTTAATTAAAAAATTTAAAATGTAATAAGTTTTGTAATTAATTGTTATTGTTTTTATTTTAGTATAAACTATGCAGAGTGAAGCGAGTTCAGGTTGGCCCGAAAGGTATTCCATTTTTGGTTACTCACGACGGCCGAACAATTCGTTATCCCGATCCTTTGATTAAGGTGAATGATACCATTCAGTTGGATATTGCAACTGGAAAGATAATGGATTTCATTAAATTTGACATTGGTAAGTTTCTTTGTGAATGAGTTTGTTTATATAATTAATACTTTAGTATTTTATTACAACCAGGGCTGTGGAGTCATAGTTGGGAGGAATTTCTGGCCAGAGGAGTTGGAGTCGTGAAAAATGTGTAGACTGGCATTTTAAATTTAGTTTTTTTTATTTAAATGAAAGAAAATTTATTTTGTTTAATAATTTTTTAAAATGTTTTGTATTTTGTTATAATTCATNTTCCTAAGATTTGCTTCGGCAAGGTCTGGAACGTCTCCCTGGGGCGAGGTAAGGCATGGACGACTTGGCTCATGTCAGGCAACGTCGACCCCCCCCCCGGTCGATTCTCGCCTCTCATTTATACCCTCTGGTCTCGTGATCGTTTTTCACCAATTACAGAATTTTTTGGATAAGGACCGGGTGATTCAGTTGCGGGTTCCGTTGGGAAAGGAAGTTACTCCGGGGACGGAAAGATGAACATTCTTGGAAAATTTCGAAAAAAAAAACCAAAAAGAAAATGGAGGGTTTCTTTGTTAAAACTATTTTATAGTTAATATTATAATTCTGTTGATTTATTTAATTGTTCTTGATTTGGGCCGCTTCTCACATTTATATTGATGAATAATAATTACTTATAAGTAAAAATGGGATAATTTGAGATATTTTATTCAATACTGGGACTGTCCAGTTAATGCAGGATGTCTGGTCACTTTAGCTCTTTGATGAATGACTTTACTGGTGGCTCTCAAATCTTCCACTGTCCACTAGTGGTCAAGCGGTTACGTTCCCTGAACACTGGGACTGTGATCATGGGTTTGTATTTTCCCAGGACAGGCTGGCCGAGGAGTTTCCGAGTTTTCTCCACATCTGTAACATCTGAATAGGGCCAGTTACCATTAAAAAGACCTCCCGGAAGGCATCCCCCATAGGCAGATTGCCCAAGTGTTGCATTGCCATACCTTAAAACAAGCCCATCTTCCAGAGTGAGTGAGTTTTGAAAAAAATTAAAATTTACAGAAGAATTAATATCTCGGTGACCAGAATACGACCCCTGGATGTTTAATCACTCATATTGTGTGAAGATATGCATTCACTCTGATGTTTCCTAGGTTGTGTCACAGACAAATGCCTGCCAGGCTAATAAACTTGTAGTTTGACAATCTGGGTAGATTTGTTGCCCAGATGAATATTTCAACATGTCTACATGTGTGAAAAGTCTTGTGCCTTACAATGCAATTATTCATTCCAATGAAATTCTATGCCTGAGTTTTGCCCATCCAGGAAAACACCCAGATCATGTGGAAGTGGCTTTAAGGTCAGCCTCTGGAGATCTTGAATTGAAATAAGGCGTGTAACTTCAAGAAAGTTTCATGAATTGATTGTCCTGAGTAATCTCTCACCATCTGACCAGCCTAAGATGGGTTTAGTTGAACCCATAGTGGGTATGGGTAAAAGACCTTCTTCATGTCTAGTTGTAAATGAAATTTTAAAAAACCAGTAATTATATAGGGATATTTCTTCTCGTGAAGTGGGTCTGAAAAATGGTGAGTGGAAACGTGTTAAAATCGGTTTTAATCCTTGATTATTTGACTTCATATTTGTTTCAACGCGATATGTATAAATGTATATTATATTTTATATTATATTAGCGTATTTTGGTAAATAAATATGTATGTATTATAAAGAAATTTGAACTTAAAAAATGGCAGATTCTTTCAAGATTTTTTACATTGAGATCGTTGCGTTATGAATTAGGAAGAAACATCTGGAATTAAAATATTTTAATTCCAGTTTTATGTTCTTTTTCACGTTACTTTGTATGAATTAATTTGTTTGAATGTTATGTTCTTTTGTTTAACTGTTCCGTGTAACACATACAGAAAGTGCTGATTTACTCTTTATTCATTCATTATATTACTTAAGTATAATCACGTTTGAAACAAAAGTATAAAATGCTTTTATTAATTTTAGGAAAAATGTTTGTTTCAGATTTATTCATACCAATGTATAGTGACTTAAAAGTTTTTATACAGATAAAACTTCATTCTTTACACACTTAAATCTATGGTAATACAAAGTTAATTGGTATTTTACCATTAATTTTCATACTCAAAGAATAATAATAATTACTTTGTTTTAATAAAAATATAATTTACACTCATCCCTTAAATATTGCTCAGAAATGTAATCATACAGTCTCTTGTATGAAATGCAAGTTATTATGAGACTAATTATTGTAATTGTAAAATAGAAGTTTATGATGATATACTCCAGCCTGAAGTGACCAGATTTACTGAATTTCAATCTGAGATGCTCTTAAAAATTGAAGGTAGGAAATATAGGGTGTGATGATGATATTTGAATGATTTCATTACTTAAATAATGTTCGTGGGTAGCCTGAGGTAGGACGAAGTCGTACCTCTTTTTGATAGGCAAGTTTGGTGAGAACTGCCCACTGGTCAGTGGATGGCTTGTTTATGGGTTTTTCTATCCCGGAAAGTTGGGATTCTTTTGTCAGGTCGAGTGGAGGCGGTGAGAGGGGTTGTCGGTAAGGTGTGAGCGATACTCGAAGTAAAGATGACTTTTAAGAACAAAACAACATTTATATTTGGTCATACCTCTGGTTGATTTGAATTAGTTTCCTAAGATTTGCTTCGGCAAGGTCTGGAACGTCTCCCTGGGGCGAGGTAAGGCATGGACGACTTGGCTCATGTCAGGCGACATCGACCCCCCCCCCCCCCC
>NW_019384300.1:389798-408337 GCF_000671375.1 Centruroides sculpturatus | reverse complement strand
CTAACTAACTATAACTAAAAGTGAATTACTTATTTTACGTAAATAATAATAAATTTAATCAGGTACATACATTTATTTATTATTATTTGATAAGTATATTATATAAAATCACAGAAGTCATTTCAATACATGCATAAATTACATTTCCTAAAAATAAATCATTATACTTAAAAAAATTAAATTATTCTACAATAATTTCTAACAAAATTTAATGGGATATTTGTTGCGATAAATCTTCAGCAATTTTTCAAAATTTGGTTCCCACGTTGTTAAATAGAGATTATAATTGTGTACTGACCTTGAAACTAATGGCTGCAAATTTATAACATGCAGAACAATACATGAATCTTTCAATTTTTGTAACAAATGTAATGTATAAATTTGCTAAATATCAAGTAATGCGCGCATGCAGTGACACGCATTGCATGGTGGGGATATGATCCAGGCCTTGTTATTCCTAATACCTGCAGTTCAGTAAAAACACGAAAAGCCCCAATCTTATCGAGAAATAATTAATGCTCAGTTAAACTGTAATTTTACTAGACTACAGGTTCACTCAGCACTAATGGCACTAACAGACGGACAAATAAATTGGATAAACAAGTTGTTTAGACTGTTAAAAGGGAAATCTGTGTTCACACTGGGATATTTTAAAGCAAGTTTTTGTCGTTTCTTGTTTCTTGTGTTAATAATTTACAGCAAATTGATTAACATATGCCATTTTATAATGAAAGTTAGATGTACCCCTTTGATTTTCACTAGTACCCCTGGTTGAGAACCACTGATTTACAGCATCAGAAATGCATCATTTCTTGAAAGAGAACTGCACAACTTTTTGGATATTTTCATTTAAGTACTTACAATGTTACTGAATCATTAAAATGATGGCATAGAATTAGTGACAGAGAAATAAGATGCATGGCATTAGAGATTGCTAATTACAACACCTTACGTTATGTCTAAGATACACTGTATTTTCGAGATACTAAACCATTAAAAATTGCATCTTACGTTTAAGTAAATGTGGCATATATTTTGATTTATATTGGAACTGGAAGAGATTATTATTTTACTTTCCCAGCTGTTATAACAGAGGGAAAATATGGCAATCTGGCAAAAATTTTACATTTTTGGACTTTGGACACCTTGAAATGTCAAGAAATGCAAAAAATTTTGGGGGTAATTTCTGCATGTGTGATGTTAGTGTGTGTTTGGGGGCATAATTCCATTCACTCTGTTTGAAGCTTAATTAACAACTCGTGCTTTTTGTCGAGAATTTCTGAAATTTTGCAGGGAGGTTTGTTTATTAGGGGGTCGATGCTATTAAATTATGGTGATTAAAAGTCAAGGGATGAGGAGATAATGGGGGTTGTTTATATCTCTGCAAGGTTGGACTTAATGATGATTTTACTTCTTAGCATTTACAATTTTTTCATAAAACTCATCCCTACCATCAAAATTAAGCTTTTTGCCATTTTATAATAGTTAAAAATATAAATTTTTTAATAAAATATGCTAACATATGGCACCACCAAAATTTTAAATGCTGGGAAAGTGGAGCAACTTGTTGCTGGTTTATTTTTCATATCTGAGAAAAGGTGGATGCATTTCAAATTACAAAGAAGTGTAGAAAAATTATCGTTTATAATAATGTTTAATTATTATTATTATGGCTTAAATTATATAGTATTTAAATTACTTGAAATGAAGTATTTGTTAAATATGTAAATTTGCAGGCAATGACTATGAACCATCTGTAATTCTTTTTACATTAATCTGTTTTGTCTTCATTACTGTGAAAAACATGATTATAACTTTCATTATATTATGATTATGATAATTTGCTTCATGACAACTTTTCAGTATTTTTTCAACAAATTGTGCTTGATCTATTATACTTCTATTCACTAGTTTGTTTTCACTCTTACCTTAGGGCTTTATTGTTAAATCTGCCCATTACTAGATATATATATATAACAATGACAATCTTTAAAACAAATGTATAATGATAAGATAAATATTAAATTGATTAGTTAAAGTAGAAAAGTGATGCAATGAGGTTAAAATCATGCTGCAAAAATAAAAAAATTTAATACGACTATTTCATTTACAAATAATAATAATAATAATAATAATTTTTTATGGGTGTGTAAAAACTTGATTTATAGAGAAAGGCTTTGTTATATGTTTATGCAATTTGTTGAAAATACAGATTAACTTAAGTAAAGATATTTCTAAATATTCATTTTTATTTATTTAAACTTCAATGAAACTTCTTATATCCAACTTTTTATCTGTATTGTTAATTTGACCATGTCAAATTGATGATGTGTCTGATAATTTATATTCTATGTAATAAATTATTTTAATCAGTGCTAGTAAATTCAAATATAAGAACAAATTGAGTATATACAGTTTTATTTATTAATGTCATTTAGAAATTGGATAGTACCTCAATATCTAGTGGTTAAAATACATTTAGAACTGTGTTCGATGCTTCCCAGTTTCAGTTTTTTTTTTTATAGACTATATTTAGAAATAGCTGATTCATGTTCATAATCATTGTAATAATTATCATAATTGGCTTACCTGAATACAAATTTGCTTATTTTTCTTGAGTTTGATATTGGCTTTTTCGAAGTCATGGATAATTTCATTAAGATTTCCGTGATCAAAAAAAGCCAAAATAAATAAAAATTTCTTTCACGGTCGCTTGTTTCATTGTGTGTGATTTGAGCATTACCCAAGAAACGAACATTAATTTATATAAAAAGTTTAATAGTTTTTGATATTTTAAAGAGTTTGGGAATTAAATGAGTAATATATTAAAATGTTTTTACTTCAGATGTTATTACCATTGAGAAGACAGGAGAATATTTTCGTCTTTTGTATGATGTGAAAGGTCGTTTTATCCTACATAGAATTACTGCTGAGGAAGCTAAGGTATTTAATAAAATTGATCTACAGATCATACATATTTTTTAAACCATGATTCGTAGTATTTGCACCATTAAAATTAATTTTTCAGAATATATCTACTTATATTTTCTGACAAGAAAACTATGGTGCCATATTAATATGATGGTTCCAAAATTTGTGTGTATTGTATGCACAAATTATTTCACCCATTTTACAGTTATATGAATGAAAATTATGCTATTTAATTAAAAAATTTAAAATGTAATAAGTTTTGTAATTAATTGTTATTGTTTTTATTTTAGTATAAACTATGCAGAGTGAAGCGAGTTCAGGTTGGCCCGAAAGGTATTCCATTTTTGGTTACTCACGACGGCCGAACAATTCGTTATCCCGATCCTTTGATTAAGGTGAATGATACCATTCAGTTGGATATTGCAACTGGAAAGATAATGGATTTCATTAAATTTGACATTGGTAAGTTTCTTTGTGAATGAGTTTGTTTATATAATTAATACTTTAGTATTTTATTACAACCAGGGCTGTGGAGTCATAGTTGGGAGGAATTTCTGGCCAGAGGAGTTGGAGTCGTGAAAAATGTGTAGACTCTGGCATTTTAAATTTAGTTTTTTTTATTTAAATGAAAGAAAATTTATTTTGTTTAATAATTTTTTAAAATGTTTTGTATTTTGTTATAATTCATTTATTTTAAATACAAAATGCAACAATTTAATTTATTAAATATATATATCAATAGTTTTTTGTTTAGTAGTTAAAATATTTTGACCCAAATGAATTTGAATATTTTTGATTCATTCCTTTATTATCCCTGCACTAAATAAGTACTCTATTTCTCTGAAAGAGCCAGATTAATTGATCAGAGTATATATTTTTCTTTTCTGAACAAGGGACTGAAGTAGCTAGATCGCGCACTTTTTAGTTGGACTAACTTTTCTGGAAAGGTGAATTTGAAGAGCAAAAGCTGTAGAATAAAGATGCGTAGATGTAGAATTTTATCACTCCCCTTTTCCTCTTATTAAATATTTGTATTGTTAATAATTAATGTTTTTATACTAATGCAAGTTAAATATTAAAATACTGACTATAAAAGTATTTGGGTAAATGCTTGGGGCTCCTGTTAGAGTTCAGATTAGGGTAACCCCCTATGAGTGCCTCTGCCCCCCATAAAATGACTTGGTATTTAATTTTGCCGGAGTCAGCTTTTAAAATTATCGAGAGTCTGAGTCAAGTGTTTTTTCACAGACTCCGCAGCCCTGATAACAACTGTTTAAAATATTTTAGGAAGTAGATGAATATTTAATAAGTTATTTTATTAACAATCAAAATTTTTATTACTACAAGTAAAGGATAAAAAATAAACATATTTCAAACACTATACTTTATACAAATAATGTAAATTAAAGTTCAGAAGCACATGCCACACCTGAGAGACATCTTAATTTAATCCCTAAAACCATACCACGGAGAATCCAAAGTCGTTGGGAACCTTTGTCTATGCCCATGAATAACTTGCGTCTTTAAATTTTCAAGAATTGTATAATTTTCCACTCAGTTGTCATTCACCAAATTTACCTAGTTATCTCCACCCATTTGTTTGGGATTCCAAAACACGTTAGTTTGATATGTATTTCAATTGACATTAGAGAACATTTTGAAAAAAGCCAAAAAATTTTGTTTATTATTTTGGAAATATAAAATACTTTATTATTTAATTTCAATTATTCTTACAGGTAATCTTTGTATGGTTACTGGTGGTCATAACTTGGGTCGAGTTGGTATTATAACATCAAGAGAAAGGCATCCTGGTTCATTTGATATAGTTCATGTCAAAGACACTCAAGGCCATAGTTTTGCTACAAGGTAAATGCTAATTTAAGTTGATTAATGATGAATATTTCAATTTAATTTTTAGTGCATTCAATAATAATAACTTGTTTTAATTTCTTTTCCTATAAATATTTAACATTTGTGATGAAATTGGATGTCGTACATTCAATTGTACCTTGTATCACAGTCTTTGTCTTGAAACTGTGTTCTGCATAGAACAGTGCAATATATTCTTGAATATGTTGTTTGCATGAGGAATTTTTGTCTTGAGAGTTTCAATATTTTGAGGATGATGCTCATTTATTACTCTTTTTAACAAATATTGACACACAAGGCAAAAATTTATTGTGTAATTAATAATATACCTAAGACTATCCACCAATTGGTGTAATTTACCTAAGAATATTTTGCACTGCAGTATTCATGACATGGTTTGAAGATGCAAGGATTGTCTGTGCATCAGTAGATGTCACTCACTGGCTTGATTTCATCTACAAAACGAATGATAAACTAGTATTTGAAAATTTGTTAAAAACTGTGTTTATAATCACTCATTTTCTTGCCAGATTCTGTATAAATTTCACAAAGTATTGAGTTCTTGTAAGCTAAAAGCTTCTTGGATTGGATGACATGCAAAACATAATTTTATTTTAATACTTTTGTTTACTTATCAGGAATTCTATGAATGACCAAAAAAATTTATAAAAAAAAAATAAAAATACAGTCGTTTCCCCCTCCCTATAACACTGTTGATAATTCTGTTTTATATGAATTCCATGTTGTACGAGTCACTTAGATTTTATAAATATGTGTGCCGGGCCATGAACGGCTCACGTATTTGTAAAATCTAAGTGACTCGTACAACATGGAATTCATATAAAACGGAATTATCAACAGTGTTATAGGGGGGTTGACTGTAACAGTATTTGCACTCTTCAGTATTCTCATTTTCATCTAATGCTGCTAAAAGATAATAAATTGAATGATTAAATTAACTCAAACGAGATTGATATCTATCAACTTTATTTTATTATTTAAAAATTTGAGATAATCAAAATAATGATGACAACACTAGTCATGATTTCAATTTCTATGATTGTCGATTAGTCTTTCTGAAGTATTTCTAATTAAATACAATATTTTTCTATTACCTTAACAATTATTTTAATGGTATAAACTGATTACAGGTTGAATTACATATTTGTAATTGGAAAAGGAAACAAACCCTACATTTCCCTTCCCAGAGGCAAAGGAGTCAAACTGTCTGTAGCAGAGGAGAGAGACAGACGTTTAGCGGCAAAATTGCAACATTAGTTTGCATAAGTGTACATGCCTTAAAAATAAAAGTTTTGTGGAAGAAAACTTCAGAATTTTTTATTTATTCTCATTACACAAATGAACAAAAGATTAGCATTTATATGACAAAATGGTATTAATAAAATTTAATAATACAATTTTATTTTATTTTTATTCACTTTTCTGGATCTAGCAGTAGTTATCAGAGGTTTCATTTTAAGTTTTCTGCAACTATTCTAGATTGCTCTAATTACTTTCTGCATAAAAATTGATGCATTGTGTCAAAAGTCAGTTAACCAAGACAAATTTTAAAACTCAAAATGCTTACAATTGGTTTGGAAGTGCTATTTTTCATTGCTTCATTGGATGTGACTAAATCATGAATAACTAATATGCATCCTGGGGTAGTTCTAACCACACTTGAAATAATAGAATATAACTTAACTGTCATTTGGGCTGCTCAATAATATTTTTTAGATACAGATTAGAGGGAACTTTTTGGAATTGTATTGTTTTTGTGATAAAATTTTGAAATTTTTTTTTTTAAATATTTAGAAACAGCTTTAGATGAAGACAAATTTGTGTGTGAAGAGCTATTAATCTGTTAAATATGACTAAGCAGAAGTTAATCTTTTGAAATTGGTAGTTGATCGTGTCTTTAACCAAAATCTCACAGTTAAAACACTATAGTATGAGTTTGAAACTTGTGTGTAGACCTCATTACTATACACAATTACACGTTTTTGTGGTGGTGCCTATTAGAAATTAGGTGAAGATTTTTTTATTTAACAATTTGGTAACCAAATTTGAATTAAAATAAACAATGCTCAGAGTTAATGCAAAAAAAAACTATATTACAACAGATTTCTTAACATTTTAACTTGTAGAGAAAATACTAAATGTAATCCACAAGCTGTAAGTACATTGAAGAAAGGGGGTTTAGGAAAGGTATGACTGCAAATCAGATTGGAGGAAATACAGTACATAAAGTGGATCATACAATAATTATAAACAATAGAGGGGTTTCAAGGTTGCATGCCACGTGATAAAACGGACATTTGCTCTGCCCCTTCGGCATGTTTTTGGTATAGCTTAGCTTGCCTATGGTTTTTTATATCATGGACAAAGTTAAAAAAGATGCTATTCTTGCAGTCTGACATAGGAGATGCTGTTTTATATGAAGAGAAAGTTTCATTATGTCAAGGTGTCCATCCATATCCAGCATCATCGTAGATTGAGTTATGGTCTAAAGTAGAATTTGGTGACATTATAAACTTACTGTATTTGGTTTTGACAACAAATTACTACACTTAAGAATTTGTCAGGAACAACTGGAAGGTTACTATGTAATGATTATTTGTTTCTGATGTAAAAAAATTCATTGTAAGAAGTATCATCATGAAATGTTAATGTCGCTCACCAAAATAACCTAATTTCGCTACGTGTAAGTGATCAATGGAAATTATTGGTTTATATCTAAAAATACACTTGTTTAAATTAGACTGGAAGGGCAATTGGTTCAAAATGCACTTCTAATTCGTCATCTGCTAATCGATTATCTTTTCTTAAGACTCATATTAATTCTATATTACAAACAGATACTAAGAAAAAAAACTGAAGTTAGAACACAATCATTATTCAACAATCATTATATAGTTAATTAATTAACCATAGATCTGTGCTTCAAAAATCCAGATTATCAAAAGTTTCCGCACTAAAGATTTGATTAATCGGCTCACTTCCTCAGCGTGCAGAACATTGACGTTATGGAATGTTATTTGTGGCAGCAAACCCGATATCATCATCCCTTATGCAAATTTCTCAAATCCAGTTAAAAGTTATAATTTCTGTTACGTAGTCAGGATTAAAATGTAAATAACGTTAATTGAGCATGAAATTCTATTCTATGTAAATTTCTCAAACCTTCAGTGAAATTTATTGCTGGAGTGTTTTTTTTTTTAAATTCTGCCACTGACATTTTTTTTAGCCGATTTCAATGAACAAGGTTGATTTTAAGCCTAAAATAACATTTAATCGCATCCAAAGACCAAAATTATTCAAAATGTTTTTGACGAAATTTCAATTTATGTTAGTCTGATGGGATAAAGAATGAAAACAAATTACTGTATCTTCTATTGTCTAAAAGCGGTAGTTAATATTTGGACATAACAGCCAAATATTAACTACCGCTCTGGAGGACCTGGGCAAACAACTTCAGAGTTTTAGATATGGTCCTGTCCATCACTATCCTTTGTCAATAGCCTACTCTCGCCTCCATTATGGGCCCAGCTTTTTTTTCTGCCCTGTGCTCACTGAAATTATATTTTTATCATGCCCATCTTGAGTTTGGCTAGTGGGCGACCGGGTGGTAAGGAATTTTCTCTACCCTCGCGTTTCTTTATGCAGCGCTCGAGAAGCGCTTTACAGCGAATACACTGAAACTGGTTTCTAATTGGCCAATACTGCTCGTGACGTCATTTCGCTACACTTTCGCTGCATAAAGAAACGGCGGGTACCCGACAATCCGAGAAGGACCACCCCGAAAAATTTCTAGGGTGTTTCGATCGGATTAGTTACCGGATTTCCCAGAGCAGTACGTTGACACTTAACCCACTCGACCATCCGGCTCTCCTATGGAATGGTTAAAATGGTCCTCTTATTGCCCGTAGGATGAAAAGAATCAAATTACCTTTTTAATATGTCAAACTGTCAGAGCCGGCCCTACCATAGGGCGAACTGAGCAGCCGCTCCAGGCGCTAAGTCCTAGGGGGCGCCTCAGTGGTAAAGAAAATTAAAGAAAAAAATATTTTTTTCACTTTTCGATATTTTAATTGCAAGCGTGTGGCCAGTATATGAATGGCCTTATCTGTTGAGACGCGCGTGGGCGGGGTTCCAACCCCGTCTACCGCAGGCAGGGGTGCCACCTGCGGTGCCAACAGAGTTGTCACCGCAGGCACCGCTGTTTTAGTTGGCGAGTCCACTTCGAAGCGCCGGCACGATCTGTGAGGCCCCGGAAATAGTCCCCGCATAAGGGAAAGATATAAGAAAAAAAAAAGTTTGTTAAGTTAAATCGTCAAGAAAGCAAATTATATAAGTATCGAATCGGCGATACCGGACTTTGACATCAGCACTCATAAACAATAACGGGAAAAACAAACTTTTAGATATAAAAGAAGAAAATTTAAAATATTAAAGTTAAGACGCAGTTTAGAAAGCAAAACGAAACCAGAAAAAAAATATCAAAAAGAGCAGATGTCATAGTCAACAATTAAATGAGATCAAAGTCGAGAAAGATGATGTTGGATAANATAGGATCTCGCTCCATCCTAAAACTTACCTCGGGCCGGCACTGCAAACTGTTAAGATAATTTTAAAGTTTTATTTCATTTTCCAAATTGGAATCTGTTTATAAATTAATGTTTAACTTAAATTTCAGTTTAAGCAGATTTTCATTTAATCGACGAACAAATCAAACACAACTCAATAATTGTCATTCAGGTGTAGAAAAGCTGGAATTTTTGTTCATTTCAGAATGTATGTAAAATATGTTTTAAAAATATATCTAAAACTAGCTGTTACCCGCGGCTTTGCCCGCGCTGATTTTGCAAGCAAACCCCATTTATATTCAGTATTTCAACAACCATAGTAATTCTTATATAACACCTACCGCCGAGAATCAAACGAACTATTTTCAATTTGATCAATTTTCTGGAACGTTTACAATCGTTCTATAATCGAACCAATATGCAATAACAAATTCGAATTTAAAACGGTTCGAACATTTTTAAAATCAAAATAGATAACGTTTCAGACATTGCTGTAAATATTTTTATTAATTTAATACACATAAGTACTCGATGAAGACTAAATCCTTTCCCTCCCGCGGGGGAATTTCGAAAAATTACTTCTTGGTGTGCATTGCCATGGCATACCCTACTAAAACGCAGATAAAAATAAAAAATTGTATCTAAAATAGTACAGTAGAAGCCGTTCTTCCGGTTAAGCCTTAGTTCTCTCTCTCTCCCCCGCCTAGAAATTTCGAAAAATCTCTTCTTAGTGTGCGTTTCCATGATGTACCCTAACTGTGTACCAAAATTCACATCTTTAGATTCAGTGGTTTGCTCTGGCGATGATGAATCAGTGACTAAGTCAGTCAGAACAAGTAATTTTATATATTTAGATAAACAAAGACATAAAAATTAATCTTTGTTACATAAGTCAACAATAAATAAAGTTGAAGTTGATATTTCTACTCTTTATCTACTGTTTAATATATTTTTATAAGTATACTTATTTAACACTTTATAAAAATAATTAAACTTAGTTTTTATGCACAAGGAAGTTCCTAAATGAAGGAAGTTATTTTTTCTTGCAAATACCTTTGAAGTTTTACCTTATATAATATGTAAAGTTTGAGAGAATGGTTTTCTTCTTTTTTTGTCTGATTTAAATTTATAAAAATGTTTCATCTGAGCTCCTGTTTACAGTTTGTGTAATGTAAAAGTGCTTGCCACTTTATAAAAATAATTAAACTTAGTTTTTATGAATAAGAAAGTTCCTAAATGAAGGAAGTTATTTTTTCTTGCAAATACCTTTGAAGTTTTACCTTATATAATATGTAAAGTTTGAGAGAATGGTTTTCTTTTTTCTTCATCTGATTTTAATTTATAAAAATGTTTCATTTGAGCTTCTGTTTGCAGTTTATGTAATGTAAAAGTGCGTGCGACTATAGAAAAGTACAGTAGAGCGTCGTTTATCCGAATCAATTGGGGACTGGGATTGTTCGGATAACTTATTTTTCGGATATTCGATTATGTAGAAAAAATATATTAACCTATCCCATGTTGAAATTTTTCTCCGTTGCGTGTCGCTTAGCGTTGAATTTTCGTCAGTGTTAAGCCTAACGAAGACTATTGTATCGTTAAAAATTATTTTTTTATTTTGTACAGACAAAATAAATATATTGAAAAATATAAAAACAATAAAAAATTATACTTCAGAAGTTAATTTAGTATCAAAAACGTAAAATATTTGAGTAGCCCAAGACATAGCCAAAGATTACAGCGCCACAGCACTGGCGAAAATTTAAATTTGCCGACTGGAATTCTTTCGGATAATCGACGCTCTACTGTATCGTGTTTTAACCTTATGTTTATAGACCTCCTATTGAAGTGTTAAGTATCGCCATCTGTTAGCACTGTGTAATATTACAATACTACTTTTAAACAGTTTGAATAGATCGTGTACACTGTTTATTTTTATTGACACAAGAGTTAAATAGGATAGTTGTATAAATGTAAGTAAATATAGTAGAAAAAAAAATAAAAGTAAGGAGGTTAAAAATTATAACCAAAGTATATCGAACCTATACTACAAATGTCTTCCTGACTAATTTTGTAATTGATTGATTGTTTTGGCCTATATGTTTGCAGCACTGCATAAAGAGTAGCCACAAATGCCGAATACAGAAGTATCGTATTTAAAAATTTATATAACTCTATTTGCAATGCGTTTAATTTAACAAAAGCAACACGTAGTTCCATAAAATATATTGACAAAATATATCATTAGTAAAATTTACATTAAAACAGTTACGAAAATATTGATTTGTATTACTTTAATTAAAACTAATGAGTATTGTTGTAAAAACCTTGGTCAATACATGCGGCTCTACACGAATATCACGTCATTCTTACCTGCTGTAATTACTAATGAAGTAAAATCCTCAGTCCGTTCCTAAAGCTTACAACAAAAATGAATATTTTTCAACTTTATTTTATTCTAAAATTAAGTAAATTGTGTTTAAGGTAAGTACTTAATTAAATTTGATTATACTAAATTGTATTTAAAATANGCTCTACACGAATGTCACGCCATTCTTACCTGCTGTAATAATTAGTAATGCAGTAAAATCCTCACTCCTTACTTAGAGCTTAAACAAAAATGAATATTTTTCAACTTTATTTTATTCTAAAATTAAGTAAATTGTGTTTAAGGTAAGTACTTAATTAAATTTGATTATACTAAATTGTATTTAAAATATAATAAACATTTATATTCAAATTATTCTGAAACCTAAATTAATGTATAAAAAACTCAAATTTGCTCTTTCGTGTTGATAAATTACTAATAAAAAGAATTCGTTTTAAATTAACTTAAATCTTTCGAAGAATTAAAACTGCTTATAAGAGTTTATTGAAAGTAATTTGAGAATAGAATAAAAAATTATTATCCATTCATGTCTATTCTCTTAAACACACAAACAATTGTTATTTTGCACATTGAACAAAGAAATTGAAACGAATTCTTAATTTTTAGTACTAATTTAAGTTTCAAAAAGTTTTATTTTTAGTTTTGGTCCTACAGTAGCTAAGTTAATAACACAACTGAACACTGATCGAGGGTTTGAGTCTGGCTTTTTGGTTTGGTTGCTTGAATTGGTTTGGTTTGATTTATTTCATTACGGCAACGGGACACACGTGGTCGATCTTCCGAGAGTATGGCTCCCGGAGAATTTCAATCGAAAACCTGCCTCTATTATGGTCGGTGTTACTAACGTAAAGAAAACCCAGAAAACTACATGTAGCCAGCCCATTGGCCAGACTCAAACTCTCGAACAACTACCACTGTTCGGTAGTTTTATCCACTAGGTACTGGTGGCCGTGGCTACTTGGAGCTCTATAAGTTTGTTTATTGTGCAACCTTATACCATAAATTCAATTCTTTCTGTGGGAAAAACCATCTCATAAATTTAATTCACAACAAATGGGAGATTTGCCAATGAAGATCACGTCTAAATATCTTTTTTTTTTTGGCAGTTTGCCTATGTATTGCGTAGGCATATCTCATCAACACATTCGAATTATAATGTTCATAAAATTGCTCTTTTATTTATTCATGTTGTAAATGAACATTTTTATAATTTTTTATAAATTAATTCTAAAAATAAAAATGTAGAAGATCCTTATTAATTCTGTTTATGAAAATTGAAAGTTTGTTTTGTTAAGTTGTAGCAATGCAACATTTGGGCAATCTGCCTAGGGAGATGCCTTTTGGGAGATCTTTTTAAGGGTAACCGGCACCTTTTCAGGCATTACACATGTGGATAACAGGCGCGAACCCAAGTCCCAAACTCCCAGTGTTCAGGAAATGTAACCGCTTGGCCACCGGTGGACCGAAAATTAAAAGAAATTTCAATTGTATTTTCATTTTCAGTGAAGAATTTGATAGGATCTGGCGCTATGTAATACCCGATGATTATGATAAATATGATCCTCCTCGTGTTGAAGGTAAGAAAGTTGTTATGTAATAGATATCTTTGAAAACAATTTAATTAATTATACAATTTGTTTTCTGATTTTAACCAGGAAAACCTGTTACTGTTTACTTAAATCTCGAGATATTTGATATCGATGATATAACAGAAACGACAATGGTAAGAGATGAACAATAGCTTTAATGTACGAAATTCTATACATTTGTGAAAAATCTCATGCTGTATCTTTCAGGATTTCCGAATGCACTTGTTTCAAACAGAACGATGGAAGGATCCCAGACTGAGACTCGAAATGTTGAACATAACGAATTATAAAGTACTTCATCCGAAAGCTGCAAAATCTATCTGGATACCAGATTTGGTTTTTGACAATAGCAAATGGGGGCAACTTTTCCAGTTTTCAATTCCGAATACAGCAATCAAGATATATCAAGACAATACTATTAGAAAGTTATCTAGGTATGATTTTTCAATCTTAATCTTAGTGAAGGTATTGTGATTACAGTATTACTTTTTTAAATCCATCTATATGTATTCTGAATATAGGCAATATTTTTCACTAGGGACCGTTCTAAATTTCGCAGTAAATTTTAACGAATTAATTGTTAATAGATAAAGTGAGCCCTCACATATGCCATTAGGTTTTCGTGTTCTCTCTTATCCAATAATACGTTCCACAGATATTGGATATCAAGATTCTGAAATTTCCCTATAATTTTGTATAGGAAACACTTTGGAACAATTCAGTATCAGAATCACCAGTGTACCATGTGAATATGCTACCCTGGTATAAGGTTCGCAAGAAAAATTCTTATTTTATCTCGCGGATATCAGGTTTTTTTGCTAATAAATTTATAAAATAATAATCATAATACAGTGAAACCTCTGAACTACAGGCAAAGAGAAGAACATAAAAATTAATCGTTGTTTAGAGGTTACCGTTATTGGATGTTACTCTATAATTTTACTTTTTACAGATACAGTTTTCGAGTGTCATGTCCCATGAAACTTCATTATTATCCATTTGATATTCAGCATTGTGTTTTCAAAATATGTTTTCGTAAGAATAATTTAATGTCTTTCTTAATAGTAAATCTTTTAAACTCTTTACAAGAAAGTTTTTCAGGATGTGTATTAACTATTGTTTTCTCACAGTAACCAGTTCAAATGAAAACGCATTGTTAGAGTGGGCAGGTGTTAAAGATAGTCCTTATAAAGATTATGGACCGAGTGTTATTTTTACAGAAGATATTCAACCCCTTAAGTATGAAGTGAAGATTCCAAAACCTCACAAAGGAACTGAGATATATATTGGTGGTAAGTAAAAATGACTATATTGAAATTCAAGCGTAGATTTATATTGTTTTTTCTATAACCAGGAAGTTTCAGTTACTTGGCTGTACATTTTACTTTCATTCGCCGCCTAACCGGCAATATAATTAATGTTTATGTACCGAGTAGTTTGGTAGTGGTTCTTTCGTGGTTATCATTCTGGTTGGACGTGAATTCGGTTCCTGCTCGAATCACACTGGGAGTGACGTCCATCCTGACACTAATTACTCAAGTGGTACAATCCAGATCGTACAGTCCACCCGTTAACTACGTCAAAGCTTTGGATATTTGGTTATTTACCTGTACCTCATTTGTAACTGCTTCTTTAATAGAATATGCATTAGCCCATCAACTGACAGAGCCTAATTCACATGTACGTTGAAAATATTACAGTTTTTGAAAAGTTAAATAGTATTAAGTATGTACTGCTTATTTTTTAAAATATATTTTGCAGAAACGTGAGTCATCTCCCAGTAAATCCAGAGAAAAACAAACTGACAAGCGTAGTAATTCTAAGGAGAAACTAATTAAAGTTGAAAGCAGATGGAGATATAAGTTTTGTAACACACTGAAACCAGGAAGATCAGTGAATAGATTCGATTTTTACTCGAGATTTGTGTTTCCATTATTATTTTTTATGTTTACTTTGTCTTACTGGTGTTACTTCCTGGGGCTTAGAGATAATGCAATTCATGAAGATTAATTTTCCACATGAGGATATTTTGCTTTATGGTTTACTTTGAAGTAGGGTTTCTCTAACTGGATCTCGTAATCCAGGCTGATTTTTTAACCCGAGATTTTTGTTGTAAGACTCTGGAAACTCTTTCCAGTAAAGAGTTTCCAGAGTCTTACAACCTATAAAATCTTGTAAAATCGCACTGATGCCCTTAATATTTAACCATGCCCAGCAGCTTGAATAACTGCATTATGCCGGATTGTGAAAATTCGGCAAAGATACAAACAAGTACAAACCATTCAAGCATAAAGTTTCTCTTTATAAACCTAATTATTAAAGCCAAACGAACTGCCGAATTATCGGGCTATAAGCTTTATGTCGCTATTAAAACAGCCGAGGTAGACAAATCAAGAATACTGTACAACGCATCTTGAAAACGAACTAAAAATCTTCGCGGCTACAGGTTAAAAATACATAACCTCTATCTTCTCTTAAATGCATTAAAAACGATTCAACCCGCATCGATTGAATCGAAAAGGGCATTCTCGGTATCAGGACTTTTCATTATTAAAATAAAAACCAGATCGAGTGATCGGATTATTGACTACCTTTGTTTTTAAAAATCTTATTATAAAAATTTACAATAATATTCTGTATTATGTTTTATGTATAAACGAAATAAACGTACTTTGAATCTTGAAAACATTCATACAAATCCTGAAATTTATACAATTTTATTAAATGGAGTTTCAAATTCCAAGTACAGTAGAGCGTCGTTTATCCGAAAGTCGGTTATCCGAAAGAATTCCAGTTGGCAAATTTAAATTTTCGCTAGTGCTGTGGCGCTGCAATCTTTGGCTATATCTTGGGCTACTCCAATATTTTTTATGTTTGTGTATGTGTTTTAGCTGGCAGCACTGTCACTTTTGTGTGGTGTTATTCTGAGGACTGTGTGTCATGCTGAATCAAACGTTTTTGATACTAGATAACTTCTGAAGTATAGATTTTTTTTGTTTTTATATTTTTCAATATATTTATTTTGTTTGTAAACAATAAAGAAATAATTTTTAACGATACAATAGCCACGATTATCATTTTAAAAAGTTTACATTAGGCTTAACATCGACGAAAATTCAACGCGAAGCGACACGCAACGGAGAGAAATTTCAACAGGGGATAAGTTAATGTATTTTTTCGTATATAATCGGTTATCCGAAAAATAACTTATCCGAACAACCTCAGTCCCCAACTGATTCGGATAAACGACGCTCTACTGTATTGAAAGATTGAACGACTGTATCTTTCTGTGTTTACGGCGCTTCTCGAAGTAAATAAAATGTTTAAATTTAAAGTGAATAATCACTGAGAAGCAAAAAAGATCTGTATTCCTGAATCTTTATATATATTATCTCGAGAAATTTTGATAACTTATACAAAATTCAAGAAAGATTTACTTCTTAATGCAATGCGCAGGTATAAATAACTATGGCAGTGAGATGCATGAAAATAACAATTTTACAAATTTATGCTAATCATATATTTGCATATAAGAAGAAAAAACAATATAAGTCAACGATATATAGCGAAAGTTTTGTATTCAGTACACTATTGTTTTTACCGATCTTTGCCTAGAATAAGATAGATTCAAAGACTTGGACAACGAGTAGAAGTAAATTATGAATATATAGATGTAATTACCTGTAAACAAATAGAATTATCTTAATAAAACTAATAATAATACAGTTTTATATCAATCAATCATTTATAAAAAAGCATTTGTCATTTAAAACTAATTAGCGCTATGCCTTCTACTTTTTCAATTTAATCGTGTCATAATATTATAATATATCATATGATTCTTAAAATAATATTTTAAAAATGTAAATAAATAAATATTATACAGAACAAAAAAACAAGGCGAAAGGAGAGTTTTATCCCGCTTATGCATATCCTCTTGAGTTATTCTGAGTATGAGAAATCGCTTCTTTAACAAAGTGATTTAATTAATTAAGCTGCTTTATGTAGGAAGGAATAAAGGAATAATCTCTAAAATTTATATCCTGAACTTATTAACGAAGAAAGAATGTCAAGGATAAGTCAATATACGTGATATCATCCATTTGTTTGTAATAAATAAACTCCGTGCCTTCTGTTTCACTTATATATATATTTTTTAATTTGGCAATAATAAAACAAAAGATGACAAAGTACCACGCTTCTATTCACTTTCCAACCGTGGTATATTTACACCGATTACGTTCTGTCACGCGATTCAGAACACTCACCTAGCAACCAAGGACTATATACTACATAATTAATATAGTCCTTGTAGACAAGACATTTCACTTTACATAGATTAAGTATTAAAACGGGAGCATCAGATGACAGGTACAATATAGTTTCATAAAGTAACTTTCTCAAGGAAGTAATATTTCCTTTCATTTGTATTCTCCATAAACCAGTGGATTGCAAATGGATTTAGTACGCAGTCCCGTTGCACATTTTCTATCGTATAAATCAAAATAAACATATGCGAGCGTTACTCGTAAGCAACAATACGTACGAGGCACTAAAATGCTTTTTATATCCATTGCAACGCTCTGGCTTTAGGGGTGTAGAAGCGACCTGCCGGCCATCGCGAGATACCGTTTTGTCTACCTGCGCATTTTCGAAATGCGATAGCCTTTATTATCCCCTAAGCAATGCTATAAACATAAGGTTAAAACACGATACTGTGATGCATGGAGGCAGTTGTCATGTTGTGGCTCTTTTTGTGTGTATGGTGTTTCTAGAGGGAAGCCGATTGTTTGTTTCTTTCGATCTCACTTAGTTGGATTTTTTGTTATATATATTAATACAGTGGAACTCCGGTTAACGAACGTAATCCGTTCCACGAGTCCGTTCGTTAACCGAAGCAATTTTTCCCATAGAAATTAATGCAAATACAATTAATCCGTTCTAGACATCAGTATTTTTGTAATTTTATTTGTAAAATGGGTTTTCTTTAATGAAAATATAGGAAAACGTGCTCATAAACAGTCGATCTAGGTTAAATTTTTGGAAAAGGGGAAAGATTTGACGGGTATAAAAACATCACATACGGTCGTTAAAGTTCTAAAATGACAGATAGCAGAAACAATAGGCTAAATTATGAGCGAAAGGCTTATAGGTTTATCAACAATCTCTGATCAGAGT
>NW_019384300.1:267479-388739 GCF_000671375.1 Centruroides sculpturatus | reverse complement strand
TCTTTATATGAACCCTTACCAAAAAAAAAAAAAAAAAAGGTTTCTTGGTACAGAAAATCAAGTGAAACTTTTTAATTTCAACTTACCAAATTTTAAATGTTTTAATAAAATATACAATTAAAAAATAGAACTTTCATTAACTGGAGTGTAATTTTCATCTTTTAGTCAATAATGCCAATTTTAACATGTGGTTTTCGACCAGTCCATACTGACAAATTTTTTACACCTTCGAGATGGAAGAAAAGAATTTACTTGCAAAGGCTAAGCATGTAACTGCAATTAAAGAAATTAAAAACGATGGAGGAAGTACAGTTACAGCTATTTGCTTACTCTAAATGAAAATGAATGAGAAATCATTATACGACATTTTTTACATTTAAATTGCTAATTTGCATTTTTTAATAATTTTAGATGTCTGCATAACCTCTCTGCAATAAACAAACAGGATGATTTGCATAACAAAGTTGTATATCGCTACTTTTATTAAGCTGTATACTGTTGAATTTTTCTTTAATAAAAATATTTCATACATGTTTTGAGAATTATTTTTAATACAAATTAATTTTCAGTTATCAGCAGATAGAAAAATAGTTATAGCAACGTGTAAGTGCAAGGGATGTATCTATGGTCAGTGTAAACATTGCAACGATTTTTGTATTAAATAATTATAAAAACGAAAGTGTTACCAGTGAAAAACAACAATGGGGAATTCTACAACATAAGATATACACATTAGATGGATGTCTCCTTAGTAATTGTGTAATTCCAAAAAGGATAAAAATAACAGTATCGTTATCATCAAATGCACCAACATTTTTCTTATATCAAAAAAGTAAAACACATTAATTGTGCTCTTTATTCAATGTTGAGAGCTGAAATCGATGAAGATTCACAATGTCAAGTGGTGCTATCCGATTTAACCAACACAGTTCATGTGAGGAATTATATTTTAAAGCTTTAATTACGTCGTTATTTGAAAGTAAACGTATGAATAATTGTTATAAAATTGTTGAAAAACTACCTACAGACATAACATTTTTAATTAAATGGATTAAGTTTTTTTTTTTTTTTAGTTTTATCATTTCATAATGCTAATGTGACTATCACACTTTCAAAACTTACTCAAATAGCCTATCTCGCAAGAAAACGAAGCAGATGTCCAGACTGGTTCATTTACAAGCGATACAGATTAAGCAACTCTAGTGCTCATTCTATAAAAACAAGAAAAAGCAATCTTGAAAAATTGGCTTTTAGATTTTTAAATAATACATTCAAGGAAACAATTGCAACTGATTATGGAATTAAATTGGAAAAAAATGCAAAACCTTCAATTTTCACTTAGAAAAATAGTAGAATAATTGATGCAGGAGTTGTCATTTGTAATGAAGCTCCCTGGATTTGTGCAAGCCCTAATGGTATATGCAAAAATGGAGATAAAATAAGCTTACTCGAAATTAAATGCCCTTACACGTGTAAAAATTTTTTAAAATTTTGTCGATTTCAAGACAAATAAGGTATTTGTAAAATATTTAGAGTTTAAAAATTCTAAACTTTATTTAAAAGAAAATAGCATTTATTATACACAAAATCCAATTAGCTTTATATGTAACAAATATTCAATTTTCTTATTTATTTATCTATAGTGATAAACAAAATGTAATTCTTAAAGTGGAAAAAGGTGAGACATTCATTTGTTCACTATTTGAGAAGATGCAATCCTGTGTTATGTAAATATTTTCCACCAGGGCGGCGCGCGAGTAACTTCCACTCGGACTCCATTGTTATTTGAAATTCTTTTCTGTCATAGCTAAAAAAACATTTAAAAATATATGTGATATCTTTTGTACTACCTAACAATACTCTAAAGTCTAAACATCTAATAGTATACGAACATGCGATCAATGGTTTATATCTATAACGGTATGCCTAGAATGGCCACTAGGGGCGCCCCTAGCTATTATGTAAATTAACAATAAATTATTTTAATTTGTAATAGGAGTTTATTTTTGATATAAATTTATTTATTATTTATATCAAGGAATGACACCGCTATTGTTAGAACGCCCTTCTCGCGGGGGGAGGGGGTAAACCTAGCTCCCTCCCCACGAGGAAGGAAATAAATTCTCCGAGGGGGAATTCTCCCACGGGAAGGTGTAAAACTTTCCCATTGATATGAATTTATTATTTATACCACGGAATGACACCGCTGCTGCAAGAACGCCTACTATGGGGCGGCCCGGGCTACTAGTAAGACAGATTCCGGTTCCGCCCTGCAGGCCCCTTTTGTAGCTGGGCCGCTCTCCGGGCTTTGAGCCGCCCTCTAGATCCCCATTGGAATTTTCGCTTTATCGGCGGCCCCGGGGCCCACTGTCCAGTTGGAAGAACCCCTTCGACCCACAAAAAAACCACCAAAAATACAAATAATATAAATATGAACGATGCACCGGACTGTGTTCTTGTCCCTAGCACGCGCGTCGTTTTATTTTTTGTTACACACACACATACACTTCTTGCTCTTCGCAACCAATTTTTCTGGTCCACAACAATGTAATCCCTTTCCAACCCCCTAATTTAATTTTCAATAATGCAAACGACAGTGTATTTCATAACAAAGATAAGAATTAATTAAAAATCTACTAATGTGAGGTAGATAATAAGGACTTATCACCAAAGTTCCCTCTAAGCTGCGCGGCCGCGCACTGCTCAAATTGTTGCGGGCATTGATATGAACTGGTTATTATTAGATAAAAATGAACACTACAAACACCTAAGATGCCAGCGAGAAAATTAAACACGAAGTGCGAATGTGTTCGCCCCGCGTTAAACGGATATCATCAGGCAAGCAAACTGCTGAGAAAAACACCAGGGGTTGCCGAACGCGTGTTTAGGTATAGGGGTGTTGACGTAAGGAAAGGTATTATGTATTTTTAGCTGTCTCGAGTAAACTGAAAAACAGTTGATTTTTAATTTTGTCTTGAGAAATAGTTCCAGGTTTTTCTACTTTTAAATTTTCCATTTTTGAGTCTTCAAAATTCCAGATATGTTGATTTCGGGGTCTATATCTTGCAAAGGGTCCGACATAGACCAACTGTTCCTTTGACTTATTTACTCTTACGGGCAAAGTCCACAGCTCTGATAAGGTGGCAATTGCCTCATTCTGAGCTACATTTCTACCTCAATACCTACATATTTATAATTGTAGGAATAACCTAAAAGTATCTTATACTATACAAAGTTTACCTTTAGTTATAGCTGCTGTTGTTAATGTCCAGAGTCGTAGACTGTCATGGCGGCTCTTCCTGTTTTAGCCTCGAAACCGGACCGCTTTGGAGACGACGTGTCACGTGACGACGCGAGCGAACGCCGGCGGCTGTCATGGCGGCTCACCGCTGATTCCAGCAAACAAAAGGAAACAGTGGGGAGGCACGTTCCAACCTAACCTAACCTATTCTAATAATATAATTAGTAATAATTATGATAATTTATTAGAATAGGTTAGGTTAGGTTAGAACGTGCGTCCCCAGTGTTTCCTTTTCTTTTTGCGAAATCAGACATGAGTCGCAATGAGTTTACGTATATGGACGTTAACCCGCGCGTTGGTTATCTCCGTTTATCGCGACGCAGCAGCCGCCGCCGTTCGCTCTCGTCGTCACGTGACACGTCGTCTCCAAAGCCGTCCGGTTTCGAGGCTAAAACAGGAAGAGCAGCCATGACAGTCCACGACTCTGGACATTAACCAAAATCTGTTTTTTAGCAGGGACACAAGCCGTTGCCAAATTTCTGCAATATTTCAAGTTTGCAACTTGAAACAATTTGATCAACATTTTATGTCTAAAACACATTATTTCACATTTTTTATTTGTAGGTTTTTAAATATAAAAACTGTATTATAATAATTAAATGTTAATAATAATCTAAGAGCGAATATACAAAGTAACAGATTAATAAACAATCATGTCTTCCACGTGTGATATAGACTAACGCCATCTAACGATTTTAATACATTTCTTAAAATTAATTTGGAAAATTTTTAAATGTTTTTAAAAAATAATTTTCTATAAATAATCTCCATAAAAATAAAAAATAAAATAAAATATATTTAAAATATTACAAAACGAAGGCTAAATACGAATAAAAATTTGATGTCTTCACACGCCCTTACCAACTACAGGAATACAATTTAACATGAGCAGAATCGACCTTTCCTTTGAGGATACTCTTTGCTTACGAATATGTAAAATTGATTAATCGATTATTCGAACCGTATTTAGTACAATCGTTTCACTCGTACGATACTACTTTTCATAAACTTTATAATTTTTTTATTTGCTTTGAGTTAATACTAAAAATAATGCAGAAGGTCTTTAAATGAGCCTGTAATTAACAAAAAAAAACAGAAGATTTCGCTTAAATAGAGCCTTTCGCTTAAAAAAACTAAATTGCTACACAAAGCGCGAACGCCCGAAATGTCTTTCCCCATAGACTCAACATTGTACATTTGCCGCTCTATCACGCCCGAACGGTTGTGAATTTTCTATTTATGATAGCAGTGGACTCACCTACAACGCAAGAGCTTTATTTTGATATCCGAACCAGATTCCTACTCTAAGCCATTGACACCAGACATTTCGTCAGCATGCAAATATAATAAGAGCAAAGAAGAAAGCAACGCAAGCGACATCAGTGTTCACGAATACAGGAAATTTTTTATAAATAAAAAAGTATGGATCGAAGTATGAAAACTAATTTCTAAACATTAATAGAAATTTGAATGCTAATACTCGAGATAACGACGAAATGTAACTTCGGAAGGTATTAGAGAGGTTGCGGCCGACATTTTCAACGCGAAAACTTGTACTTTGGACGTTTAGCACCGCCTTCCTGTAAGCCTAGAAGTTTGACAGTGGCGTTTGGAACATCGATCATGGCCGCAACCTCTCTATTCTAAAACGATTTATGGAAGAAACGATGCACTTTTAAGAAATTCGTAGGAGGAAAACTTACCAGACGGATTTGAAATAAACGTTTTAAAATTCGAGAAGCCGTTTTGTAAATAAACGGTTTAGAGTTGTGAAACACCAGCGATAAACGCGCCCTGTGCTAAACCAGTAGAAGGCCGATTTCGTACTGATCAAAAAAGCGAAAATTGTCTCACGATAAACGAGCAAGATGAAGCGGAAGATGGAAATTGATTTTAATCCGAGAAAGAGACGTGTTCCTTCTCAAGTAAAGGAAAAAGAATCCTATTCCGTCATTCCAGTCGAAATTGCTTATAAATGGGTACAAGATTCGATACTGGTCGACAAGTGTCTCACTATGCTGAAGTTAGTGACAAACGACTGCTGAGGTTGAAGTGAAAGACTTTTAGAACAGTTCGAATTGCAAGTTACTCGCGCGCCACCCTGGTGGAAAATATTTACATAACACATAGGAGAAAAATCCGAAGGGTTTCCTCTNATTTTTTAATTGTCTAATAAATATGTTTCTCGGTTATTGAATAAGTGATTCTCAATTATGTTTAATTTTCTTAAAAAAATATATATACCTATTTTTTTGTGTTTATTTACATTAAACCAGGCAAGTGTTTGACCACGATCTCACCTACTGGAAAGCAACGATGTGGTTGAAGCTGTAGCACGCTTGCTTGTTTACTTAAATTAACAAAAAAAAATTAGGTGCGTGGCCCGGCAGGAAATATTATTTCTGAAATTTGGCCCGCCTGCTAAAAAGGTTGGCCACCCCTGCTCTAGGGTTTCTCATTTCCCGGGAAATTTGCCTCCAGCGGGATTACGGGAAATTCCGGGATCAGATAGTAAAATAAAATTTTATATGAATAAAAAAGATCATACAGGAATATCATCAATTTGAATAATTTAATTTATTTTCCAGTAAGTAACTAAAAGTGTAGGGCCAATCTCACCCATACGGACACGTCAGGCTCAATTAATTTATGTTCTCCTACATTATAAGATGAAAGTAAAATAAAGCGTTTCATTGGGANTTAGTACAAGGTTTCTATCCTTTATATAGAGTACAAAATAATAGAATAGAAACACATCAAAATAGAATTATATTAAATTAACACACAAAATTCAAATAATTAGATATATGATATAGAGAGGATGCATTCACATGATATAACATCATAGGTCCATTTATTAAAATAACCATCCACCATATTGGTTGCTGATTTCACTTTATCTTATTCGTTTACTCTACTATGTTAATATGGAAGAAAGGAATCTTGCCTAGCTATGCAGCCAATTTGAAAAAATATAGAGAGAATTTCTTTTATTAGATGGGATTCATATGAAATGCAACCAATGGATTTTTCATCCAATGGTTTAACCACATGACTCACTATAGAACATGAGGGCATCTTAAATTATTTGGTTTTACAACTAATGCTATCATGCTAGATCAGATGAAGGAATACAAATCACTTGAAGCTTATAACTATTTAACAAGTGGATTTATCCACCATGATATTTTACCAAGAGCCATTGGTAAAGATTTAATTTTGCTTATAGGAAAGGATCAAGCTTGACAACCAAATCAACAAGCAACCAAAATGGTGCATGCTTTTTTGCACAGTCTCTGTGTATGAATGTGGAGTCATGTGACATCATAAGCATCCCCACTATATAATATTCAATACAGTGATACCTCGGTTTTCGTCAATAATCCATCTGAAAACAATAGGCGGGTAAATTATTATTAAAATGCGAGATTTCCCGGGATTTTTCTCGTAGGGAATGAACGGCGAGAATCCCGGGAAAACGGGATCGCGGGAAAGAAACTGTAATTAGAGCTATTGGCAGCTCAAGGCTCTGGCTAATATCCCGATAGGTGGTGTTTAGTCAATAATTCTTAGAAATAAGATGGCGGCCTACTGAAGAGAACACGTGGATTTCCGAAACGTCATAACTATGTTTTCGGGATAACAAACTATTGGATTTCGCACTCGACGATCCCTATTTAACGAATAATTTGTCAGTTTTAAATTGTGTAGATGCATGTTTTGATTTTAATACTGTATTAAGGACGTAATTATAATTGCTAAATCCACAGAAATTTTATCGATCTTCATAACTACTATCAAAATTTAAGTTTCAGAAATGTATCAATTATATGTGCGGTGCGTAAAACTCCACTTTGATTGTCTCTTATATATGAAGTGATTTTTTTTTCTTTTAATGTGAACATTACATGCTTTTGATATGAGAAAACTCGGCAGAACATTTAGGATCCGTAAGAAGAAACGAAACAAAACGCCCTTTTTTGACGATTCCATTGAAGAATTATATATTTGGATGAGAAATAAAAAATTTCAAATGAAGAAAGTAAAACCAGCCTTATTCAATGGTAAGATATTTCATAATACTCTTACAGGGATACAGAAGTCTCTGAATGAGGTAGTTGAGACTATCAGAACTGCAGGCCATGGCCATAGGAGTAAACACATAAAAGGAATTGATGGTCTAATTGTGACCCTTTGAAAAATATGAAATTTTACTCCTGGCTTGTTAAACACATGATATGCTTGATGGAGCATGCAGTGTAACTCCAATTTCACCCAGAAGTACTTGGTACGGGGTGTTTCTTGTGTTTTATCCATCTCTAATAAAGTGGAAAACAGTTTGTTTTTTAGCATTGGTTTTAGAAATAGCTTTAGAAAAATTTTTAAATCAATATCTTCTAATCTGATTATCAATGTTAATAAACTCTCCCACTCAACCTTTATCTCTGGTAATGCTTAAATTTCGAGAACAAACGTTTTTGGCCTCACCCAAGGTCTGCTTCAGGTTAATTGAAAACAAGATTCCAAACTTAGAATGACTTTCCTTGGAACATCTTCAAATGTTTAGTTTCAAAATAAAATTGGAACATATGTGCATGCTATGGAGCATCAGCAAATTCTTGCTCTTTGCATATATAGTGCCAGGTGTATGATAGCTCATTGCTGTCTTTAGAGTTTATACAATTCCCCTTCAGGCTGGCCCTGTATATTTCAAGGGCCTCAAGGGTCCTAATCTGGTCAATGTGGAAGGCTCTTTTTATCAGTCTGGCATTGGATAGATCTGCGTGAACCTCTGATCGGCGGCATAGGTGGATAGTCATTCTAAGTTTGGAATCCTGTTTTAAATAACCTGAAGCAGATCTTGGGTGAGGCTGAAATCATTTGTTTCTGAAATTTAAGCTTTACCAGAGATAAAGGTTTATTGAGTGGGAGTGTTTTTTCATTTTTAAATTTTATCCCATTTTTTGAGGGTCTTCAAAATTCCAGATAGGCTGATTTAGGGGGGCTATATCTTACAAAGGGTCACACGTTAGACAATTGGTTCTTTTGAGTTTTTTACTCCTATGCATGGTCTATAACTCCGATAAGGTCCCAACTGTTTCATTCGGAGCTACATTTGTATCCTTACAAGTTTATCCACTTTCACAAGTAATTAAAACCATACTATTGATAGCTAAGAAAACACTTTCATTTTTACCCAAAAACTAAAACTAAGTTATCTATTACAGACTTGTTGGCATGTTTAGTTCCAAAACTTTTCCAGATCAACTGAGATCACATAACTGTATTTATTTTTATTTAAATTAGTACAAGGTTTCTATCCTTTATATAGAGTACAAAATAATAGAATAGAAACGCATCAAAATAGAATTATATTAAATTAACACACAAAATTCAAATAATTAGATATATAATATAGAGAGGATGCATTCACATGATATAACATCATAGGTCCATTTATTAAAATAACCATCCACCATATTGGTTGCTGATTTCACTTTATCTTATTCGTTTACTCTACTATGTTAATATGGAAGAAAGGAATCTTGCCTAGCTATGCAGCCAATTTGAAAAAATATAGAGAGAATTTCTTTTATTAGATGGGATTCATATGAAATGCAACCAATGGATTTTTCATCCAATGGTTTAACCACATGACTCACTATAGAACATGAGGGCATCTTAAATTATTTGGTTTTACAACTAATGCTATCATGCTAGATCAGATGAAGGAATACAAATCACTTGAAGCTTATAACTATTTAACAAGTGGATTTATCCACCGTGATATTTTACCAAGAGCCATTGGTAAAGATTTAATTTTGCTTATAGGAAAGGATCAAGCTTGACAACCAAATCAACAAGCAACCAAAATGGTGCATGCTTTTTTGCACAGTCTCTGTGTATGAATGTGGAGTCATGTGACATCATAAGCATCCCCACTATATAATATTCAATACAGTGATACCTCGGTTTTCGTCAATAATCCATCTGAAAACAATAGGCGAAATCCGAAACTGACAAACTGAGGCAATTATCTCCATATGACTCAATGTAAATCTAATTAATTCGTTTTAGACACTCCAAAATACATACCAAAAACACATTTTATAGAGAGTAAATATTGTGTTTAATATTAAAAATAATAAATTAATATAAAATGAATATAAAAAACGAATGTAAAGAATAAATGAGTATTTTAACAGCATTTACCATGGCATTTGAAGGGAAGCTGGTAACTGTCTTTGGTCCCTTGCTGGAGCTAAAAGGAAAGGAAAGCAATGAAATTATTATGCTAGAAGCACGGGGTAATGCTCACACAATGAGAAAAAATGCCACACTGAACAAGAAAACATGTGGGTTGCCCTATGTTTTTGCGCAATTAGCAGCAAGGTCATGTGGGCACGCCAACAAAATCTGAGGCAACCGACAAAAACCAAGACAATTTTTCACAAAAAAAAAAATTGATGATAACCAAAGTCAATGAAAACTGAGTATTACTGTAATTAAATAAACAAAAACCACTGATCAGACTGGTGACCTGATGCCATAGTCATAAAGATAAATGCTGTTTTTAAGTACATTTTTTTTCACCAACCAACAACAACAAAGAGTAATAATAATAAATTTATACCTGTCTGGTAAAAGTACAAAAAATAATTATTATTCAAAAAAGATAAGCAAAAGGTTGTTGCAGCAAGTCAACACCAGATTGATCAGCCGTCTTAATTTTGATAATATTGAAGGTTCAGTATCCAATTGTAACAGAAGACTTGTTACATATTTAAAGTCATATCATGTGTAAATTTATTGGATGCTAGTGTCTTAGGTCTAACATATGGTTTGATGTTCAAATATGCAACATAAGACTTCCATTGCTTTTGGATAACCAACCTTCAGTGTTATCAAAGTAGTTCAGATTTTCAGGCACTAGATTAAACTCTTATCTAACAGTGTATCTTTGATCACTAAATACTTTACCTCTTTGTAAAGCAATTCAGGATGCTAGAAACTTGAATTTAGTATATATTAAATAGGGATTGGCATTTACACTTGATACCACTGATGCATCTTATATTTAATACAGTAGAGCCTCGAAAACTCGGCACTCGATAATCTGGCACTCCGGATAACTCGGCCACATCTTGGCAGGGCAAAAAAAAATCCTTAGTTAATTAATTTTCATTATAGACAGCTTTATGCCTCATAAAGTATTTTTCTGAGGTCTGTCTTATCAGGTAAATTACTGTACACATTGTATTTATTAATTTTCATTTTCATGTAGTAAAGGCTCTATGCCTTCATAAAGGACATACTTTTCCTTTGTTTAAGGGTATTTATTCTCTGTTGTATTCTCAAGCAAACAATACATACAAGTACAGTACAGTACAGTATTTTCTGAGGAAACACGCATACTTATCCTTTTTTAACCCCATTCCCGATAACTCGGCATTTTCACAAACTTGGCCACCCTTCGGTCCACATTAGGCCGAGTTTTCGATGCTCTACTGTACTAGCTATAACTTTAAGTAAAATGAACTAAAAGTTGCACAAAATACAGGAATTGCCAATCAAAGTATAAGTGAATCTTAAGTGAATTTGAAACATGGTTTCTGATAGAATAAAAGATACACTTTCTAATAGTACCAAAAAAAAAATATCTAAGATGACATGCTTGGAAATATTTGCTTTTAAGATCCTTTAAGATAAATTATCCACAGGGTATTTTTACTTAATCATATCTCTGTAAATTGGGAAGATCAAGAATTCTTACTGTATGTGTGATGACATCCTTATGAATGATTAACTGGCAAACCAACACAGGACAAACATGCTTACTTTAGAAGTTGTAGGTTACTAAATTATGAATCCAGTTATGCAAAATCAATTTTTACTCCCAATTTCTGGACTGAGAAATATGATTTGCATAGATGAATTCAAAGCAGAATGTTCCAAGTCATCAAATTTGAAAATGTACATCTGTTTCACTGACTATAAGTTATACAATAGGAAGAGAAAGTAGATTATTTGTTCAACATGCATGTGTAGAAGAGTGGAGTGATCAAAGCCTCTATCTCTGAAAGCACAAAACATTCAGATCTAATATTCTGCATATCTTAGTTCAAAGCTAAGATATTTAAGATATCAAACTAAGATATCAAAACTAAGAATATTAATCATAAGCTCATACTGATTTCAATATTGATCATAAGCTATCTTACCATGAAGTTTGAACAAGATTGGAGGAGGTTTGCACAGGATCCCATTCTAATATCATATTAACCATCTTCAAAGTGAAATCTTGTTATATCCACCATCTGTTTAGAGAACTTATTATAATAATTATGTTAGTCATTTTCCTTATGTTATTAGCATTGTAGGAAAGGAAAAAACAATAAATATTGTGACTCATTTTCATACAAAATAAATTTTGATCTGCTTAGTAATTATGTAATTGATAGAAAAAAATTCTTATTTAAAGTTTTCATTATTTTTTAAGATTTGTAGTTAATATTGGTGCATTATATATCTTTGATTAAAAATACTATACTTTGTAATTTATTTTTCATTTTGTAATATATAAGATTGATAATGTGTGAATATTAAGAATATAGAAATTATAAAAACTTAAATCATTATACTTAATATGACTTTTTACAATTTTCAGATACTGGGAGAGGATTAAAATCTTATGAGGCTATTAATGCCGGTGATGTTTTAATATCTGTACCTTATAATTCACTTATTACTTATGGAACAGTGATGAGTTCTTACTTGCATATTATTTTATCTAAGTAAGAAGTTTTCTGTAATAATATAATTTATACATATATATACATATGTATGTGTGTTTCATAATCTTAAATATTTCTAATGTATTTAGATATCATCAAAGTTTATCAACTATGGAAATGATTTCTGTCTTCTTGATGTGTGAGAAACTTAAAGGATCGTCGTCATATTGGTATCCTTACATAAAAAGTTTGCCAAAAGAATATGTATTACCTGCAGCTTTTCCATTGGAAATTTTGAACTGCATTCCAAAAATTGTTGCTGAAGTGGTCAAACAACAAAATGTTTTGTTGAAAAAGACTTTTAAGAGAATAAAAAAACTGTTGGATGCTATTGAAAATCATTTTAAGGAATTTTTTGGCTTGCTGACTTATGAAATCTTTCAGTGGTCTTGGTTGTCTGTGAACACAAGATGTATTTATATGAAATCTGTAAAGACAAATAATGATTCGCTTAGAAGTCACAATGATTTGGCATTAGCTCCATTTTTAGATTTGTTAAATCATTCACCAAATGTCCAGGTATGTATATATTTTTGGTTCTAAGAGTCAAATCATTTAAATGTTAAACATAATTATTAAAAAATATAACTGAATGTCAAAAATAAAAAGTTGGAATAAATTATTTCTTTTACTTTCAAACTTTTTACAAATTGTTTTCCCCCATTTGAATTAAAGCAGCAGATTTCATAAAAAAAGATATTTAATTGAATAAAGTAGTTAATAGTAATTTGATATGCAGTATGTAGACAAAAACATTGCATCAAGCTATATTTTGTTTCTGCCAACTTACATATAGCTAAATACTAGTGCACAAGATTGTGAACTATTCAATGGCATAGCCACCATGCATCCCTGATCTTGTTCTCGTGTGACCAAATCCTATCTTGGTTCCTATGATAGCAGCACAGTTTAAATTACAAAGTTGTAGAGCATCTCAAAATTAGTACAAAATCTGTTCTCATAAACTTAAAATTACTGAAAGAGAAAGTGATGTGCCACTACCATTTTCCCTTTCAGCAAAAATGAATGGTGAAACTATGTGAAGTTTCTCTATGAGATCTCATGCACACAAGATAGCATGTAAAGCCATGTTTAAAAAGTGAATTTGTTTTTAAACTCTTCATCTTTTGGGCATTAACACCTTAAGTTCCCAGCAATTTTTGATATTAATGTAATTAAACATAAAAAATACTTAAAACTGAAAAAAACGAATTTTGAAGAAAAAGCTTCAAACTTTATTTCGCCTTTCTGCTAAATTTGACACCGATGAGTCATTGTTTACACAGCTGGATGATCTTGAACACAGCTGGAATCGGATTTCCCAGGACATTCTCATAGAAGTCTCAGGAGGACGAGGGTTTAAAGTAGGGTGAGTTCTAGCTAGCCGTATATTTTTAAAAAATTCAAGTTTTAATTGAGATTTCCGAACCCTCCGACTTAATTAAACGTGTATATAATAAAATCTATTAATTAAAAAAATTAAAAAACTATTGAAGGTGGTTTTTGACATCAAAAAACAGCTTTAAATAACTTTACCGAAGGAAAATCCGTGCGCTACAACTTAGGAACCATGAAATAAATTTGATAAAAAAACTCCCATTAAAAAACAATTAATCCTCAATCGAGCCTTATCAAAGGCTAATTAAAATCGCGATAAAATTTTTTGCGAGGGTAAAAATTTTTGAAAAAATTTGGAGACGTAAAAAACATTCCAAAAATTCAAAAGAAAACAAACATTTTTTTGGGAGGCCGAAAGGACCTAGTTTTATGTAAGGCTATGTAACATGACCGAGTTAGCTCGGGCGAAGAACTAAAGGTGTTTTAATATATAATTATATTTACAGTACCTAATTTATATATAATTTATATATAATACTGTACAGACGATAGTAATCTCTCCGTAACGTGGTGCTGGACGGCGGAAAGAAGTTCGGCTACCCGATGACGTTTTACGTAATTATAGGAGTTTTTATCGTTTTTTACGGATACCATCGCAATTTTTTCGCCGACTTATAGGAATCGTAATTATAGGAACCCGTCTTATAGGGGGTCTACTGTACTAATTTCAGATGTAGAACCATGATAATAGAACAATAGATGTAGATGTAGAACATTATAAATCAAATACTATGATATAATATAATAGAAGAGTTAAAAGTACGAAATAATGTAATAATCTTAAATCTTTGTTGTTCTCATATGCTAGTTTACTGATATGTTTATATTCATTGCAGAAAACAACAAAGTGTTCGGATGTCTTTCTCTATATATTTTGCAAATGTCCATCCGTCATTTTTTTCGTGCTGGAAAAGAAAATAAATGCTCAATAATGAAAAAGGTACGTAAAAGATTACGTAAATTTTAATTATAACATGACTCTTATTTAATAAAAGTTAATTAATGTAAGATTTAGAATGTTTATATTAATTAGCGTAAAGCAGTGTTTTTCAACCTTCTTGAATACGCGACCCCTTTACAAGTTAAAAAATTCTGGCGACCCCCACGGCCATATTAAAACTATGTCAGTGATTTTCTTTTACAGTATTTAATTTTCTTTCTGTTGAGATTTAAATATCTATCAAAAAACTAATTGTACTGTAAAATAAACAGGCACAGCCTTCTCACTGAAATTGTAGTTTTTTATTGTAGTGTAAGACCTAAAAACACTTGTCTTTTTCTTTTACCCGCGACCCCCATATATGGCTTTGCGACCCACCTAGGGGTCGCGACCCACTGGTTGAAAAACACTGGCGTAAAGAGTAATGAAGGTTACGATAAATGTGCAAAAATAAAAAGTTACATAAAATTCTATTCACTTTAACACCACANACGATACAATTATAAGTTTATTGTCATACTCTTTTGATTTATATTGATAGATGCAATAAGTGCTAGACTTTTTTTGCTTGAATTTTTTTTTTTGAAGTTACCAGTTTGAAGTGCTCAACATTCACAGGTCTGAAACTCAACAACAACTGCCGTAGATATCTATTTACGGACTTTTAACGGACATGCACCTGGAACAGATTAAGTACGTTATACAAGGCACCACTGTATATACTTGATCTATTATTTTTATATTTTATTACAGTTTATATTTTGAAAAGTAATGTGTATTAATACATTACATAATGAAATATTAATACATATAAATTAAATGAATAAAGACTATATCTTATCTGAATTAATGATTCTAATATAAAAACTTGTAAAAAAAAAACAAGATAAAATTATTCAATTAGTATAATATCGAAAGATAATGGGATATTAGGTCTACTTACTTTCTTTCAGATTCTGTTTTAGGCTATTGAATATAATCTGCTGAGATTTGAGCAATGTAAAAACTCACTCTGTTAATCACACTTCAAGCAGATGATTGACTTAATCATTTAAATTGCCTACAACTAGGGATTGCAATTGCTGGATCCAGCACATTTTTTGGCCTGTTAAGTATTTGCGGATCCGCAAATACTCAATTAACTTTCTAAATTATGGCACAAAAGTCTACATTGTCGGCCTTGCCGCTTTGCTATGTGCAGTATTGCGAGAGCAACGTTGCCATTCAGTGCAGCAAATGATACACCCCCTCTCTACACCGCATCGCCTGCTCTTTTACCTCTGCTGATCTAATTGCCAGTTGACTTTCCGCTCTCACTAAATAAAGTGTCTTTGTGCTAAATAAAATAAGTAACTCCTATCCTAGTCCTGGTGCATAATTCTAATTTACGGTCAGTTGTGACATCAATGAATCATGTGATGGAACGATCACAGTTTAAACTGGCCATAGAAGCTCTCTACAGAAGAGTCAAATTTGATAACTGCTGACACAACCCTTAAATTTGTCTTAGACAAACTAAAAAGCCAGGACACAATCTTGAGTGCCAACCTTTCCGAGGAACTCCACAAAAGAATCAGAGAACGGCATCTTACCGAGGTCACGGGGATGCTGATTTACATACAGAACCCAAAGAAGTATGACAAAAAAGTTAGAAAGCTTTATCTTTCACATGCCAAAAAAAATGTAATGTGCCAGGAGATGAAAAATATGCTGAATCATGTAAATACATATTTAGTGGAATCAGCAGCAATGGCAAAGAATATTACGGAAGTGGAAAATGATGATCCAGATAACCTGGATTCCCTGAATTTCACATTGGAACAAGAATTAGAGATCCAACTAAAGCACGAGAAAGAAAACTTTGTGAAACGGAAAGAAACTAGTACTGAGAAGGATTATGATAAGTGATTAAAAAAGGAAATGGTTGTTTATGAAAGTGAGGGAGTCAGAGGTGAAAACTTATCTTTGATTTATCATTATTTGATGACACTGAAACCAACTAGCATAGAGACAGAAAAGGCCTTCTATTCCTGCTGTCTCTACCTAAAGGTAGAGGCAGCGGGATATATATGCAGTTTATTAAGAAGTAGGTTGGGAGACAACATCAATACCATGTTTCTTGAGATCCTACTTTTAGAAAAGTCAAAAAAATAACAGAAGTGGTTGATTTAATGTTATTTAATCCTTTAAAATACTTTATTCAAGACAAGACTAATATTTTATAACTTCTACTCTAATTCTATTAAGTAAGAGTTTTTAACTTTTATTTTGGCTAGGCTAGGCAATTTTATTATTAAAATTAGTGAGAAACTGAGACTATCTAGTTAAATAGTTTATTAAATTCATGAATATCAGATATATGATGATATGAATGTATGTGATTCATGATTGTGATAATAATAACTAACTATTAGACTAGAACTAATTACTTACACACTACTTTACTAACACTAATAATTAAATTACTTATAAATAACTAAAGACTGATATGTAGAGCCTATATAAGAAAGCTGATAAGACTAATAGCCACTTAGCCACTGATTATCTGTCCTTACATTATTATAATATAATATATTAATATAAATTAATTAGTAGAATTACTTTTGCTATTATTTAACTTAAAGATTACATTATAATTATAATCTAACTAAACATTTAAAGTTAATTATTTCTATCTCAAGTGTTAAACCAAACCAAAGTTAAGTTTACTACCTAAATGTATAAGAAGTTTTACTGATTTATAGTGACCAGTCTAAATAATAAAAGTTTCTTAAGTATTTAAAAAAATGTTTTATTTCTTTAAAAAATTCCCATAAATTTCTGGATAGATAGATAACACTTTATTGCACCAAAAAACATCCGTGCATCATTCCAGCTGGAATGATGTTGGTCCAGCAAAAATCCAGCTGGATTAAAAACACTGCTGGATTGCAATCCCTACCTACGACCAACTGAAATGTTCCTGTGGAATAAAAACAAAGAGCCAATAACAGTTGTTCTATCAGTGACAACCATAATGTTTTGTTGATGTGAAACTAAATTACTACCAATTTATTCTAATATGTTTCTTACACTTTCTTTTGCCAAATGATATTGACATACAAAGTCGTAATCATCCAATTATTTAAAGTCATTTCTTCTTGGAGAAATAATCCTCTGACTTGTTCATTCAATGCGATCTATATAATCTAGATATTTCAGATTTTCTAGCATCTCAGTTTTGTAGTCATTGTCATTGTCATCGAACGTCACCATTCCCCCTGAAATAGATTGCTTTTCGCATACATCAAATTGGAGTTTATCGTCTACTCACAAATTTTCTAGAGTTAGAGTTATTAGTGTTTGACTTAAGATTCGGAGTTGGTGAATACCAATTCAGTAATAACACGAGATTCAATCCTAACTCTAACTTTAACTTTAACTCTAACTTGTGTTGATGAATATGGGGGTAAGAAAATTAAAGTTAGGGTAAGGGTTTGTTTTCCAGCATGACAATAATCCAAATCACACTGAAAAGCAGTCAGTTTTTTGATGTACACTGTATAAAAGTGCTTCCTTGATTTGGTTTCCACAGTTGCATGACCTCAACCCAATTGAGCATTAATAAGATCACATTGAACAAACAATCAGAACAGAATCAATAACAAACTAAACTCATCTTAAAACATCGTTATTAGAGTTTTGAATTTAGTAGACAAAACTATTATAAAAATTTGGATGAATCACTGCCTAGTTGTTATCAGGGTAAAAGGAGGCCCAATTCATTCTTAAAAGTATAAAATATTTTATTTTATCAATATTTATTTCTTCTGTCCAGATACTTTTTTTGATATGAAAATTTTCACAGTTTTAAATCAAAGTATATTTCTCTTTTTGATGAATGTTTTTGTATACATGTAAATACTTTTTTATAATGTAAAAAAGTCTAAAGATTTTACATCTGTCATTACTTTTTTTTCCTATTTCATGTAAGAAATGAATGATAAGTAAAAACTCTTCCATTTTATAGGTGTCCAGATACTTTTGTGATCTAGTGTATATCAACTTTAACTATATTTTTTAATAATTATTACACAATTTTTTAAAATATACAAAACTATCATAAATTTTTATTGTTATTTATTATATTTCAGATGAAATATTGTTAGCATTTCATTCTGTAGCAAATGATACTAATATAGAAGAGAAAATTAATTTTTTACAGCATTACAATCTTATAAGGTAACGTATTTAGTTAAATTTCATATAATGTAAATTTATGTAAAAGATGATCTTTACATCTTTTACATAAAATAAATAATTATCATTTCATAATCTTCTTTCTTTCTTCTTTTACATAAATTCAGAAATTACATAAATATTATTTAACAAGTTAATCTCTTTTCTGTTTCAATAAGTTAGTTATTGGTACAGAAAATAATTAAGTTAGAAACCAAATTGCTGGAATCAAAGTTTGATAATATAATTTCTGGCAAAATAACAAAAAAACCAAAAAACACTTTTATTTTGAAACATTCAGTATTATGTATTTGCAGATATATTGGTGGTAATGTTTCCTAAGTTACTTAAATAACCAAAAATAAGGAGCAATAGGTGTCTTGAAAAAATCTGCACAAAATATCTCAGGCTCTAGCTAACAATCAAATAATTTTTATTTATGCTGCACATGCTATAATTTGAAAGTGTCTGGAATTCTGTAGAATATTACAGAATCTTTCTGTATTTAATTTTTTGCTTCTTTCTAAAAAGTGATGAAAGATGATGTTTTACACCTAAGAGTGTACAACTTTTACACATTAATGCTTTTGCACTCAATGCTCAGTTGTAATAGTGGATTTTATGCCAGCAATAGCTCCTCTACCTTTGCTGATGTAAAGTTTTCTGAGGAAAAAATTTGAGGGCAGGTTTTGGTTTGTATTTCAATAGGACTGAAAGGATTAAGTGAAGCCCTGATCAGAAGATCAAGTTTGGCAATTGATGCTCAGTGATATTGAAATGAATATATATGTCACTTTATTCCTTACATTAAAAAAAAAACTATTCTCTAGCAGAATGTCTTCTGGCCAGACCAAGCAAGATCCCATTACACCAAAATCATACTAGAATTACATGTGACAAGAAAGCATCACTTTGTTGATAAGGAGGACAATCCTGTAAAGATGCCAGAAATTAGTCTAATCAAGGATTTTGTGCAATTCTTAAGGCAGCCATTTATGAAGGGTGAAAGGCAAAAAATACCAAGCAGCTGATTGATCACTTATTGTTGAAAAACATATGAATCAAAGTCTTATATAGAAACTTACACTTTACATCCAAAGTTAAATTGATGTGTTTGATGACATGGACTTGAAGAATTACAAAAATAAAAGATAATGAATAGCATTTCAAATAACTATTTGGGTCATAGTTTTCTTATTTCCAAGATAGAAACTGCATTACGCAAACTTGTGCAGATTTTTTCAAAAACATACAAGCATAACACGAGAACAAGAGATGACTTGGACGCACGACAGATTGCATTTATGCTTTGAGCACATATTTTTCAGTATTCTGAAAAATGTGCTCAAAGCATATTTTTTTCATTCTGAAAATGAAATTCATTCATTATATTCTGAAAATGAATGTGTACAAACAGTTTGAACTCCAAGGCAGATTTTTGTCAAATTTTGCATTTCAAACTCAAGCATTCAAAGTTATTTGTTCAAAGTATGAAGTACCATTGTATATAAATTGTAATTTCATTTAGTTATAAAAATAAGCTATTGATAATTGATTATGCTAAATTTTAACAATGTATTATTATGGCTTTAGAGATTATTAAATAAAATAAATATGTATGTATATTTAGAAAATTAGGATGTCACAGAGAAGGCTTCACATGGAATTTGGATATCTGTTTAAAAGTACTCTCTTCATCAAATTATTCCAGGTAATAGTTTAATATGGAAGATATTTTTCATGCTTAGATTTTGTCAATTACACTAATATAATTGCAAGACAATTATAATATGAAGTGATTGTCAGCTGATTGGCCAAGGCAGTTGAGATGTCAGCCTACCACTCAATGGGACCTGGGATTGAATCCAAGTGGTCAAAAAAACTCTAGAAATTTTCTTGGGATGGTTTGTCCTAGTTGTCCTAAAAGAAAAAAACTCTCTTAGTGCCAACAGGGCAGAAATATAAAGTTTATAAGTACATGAAGAAAATTTATGAAGTGATAGTTAAAAAAAAAGTTAAGTGAAGAGTAGTGACGAGTTAAAAATATATACATGAAGTGATTAAATAACAGATTCATAAATAATTCTATTCATAGAATAATTGATGATAATAAAAATGTATAATTTAATTTATATCAATGAACAAACAATAATGTCACGTTTTAATCAGGCTAGAATATGGCCAATCAATTATAAAAGTATTGTCATTTGAACTAGCGATAGGCAGTGGCATGCCGTAACATTTAATGATAGGGAAGCCGTGTTCCTGTAAGAAGCCGACTTCCAGGGGCAATCAGTTCATTGCATGTCAGGGATGGTCTAGGATCCATTTGAATTTGTTTGTTCAATAAGCCAATAAAAACTGTAGACTTCTCTAAATGTATTTTTAATATCACAATTACATTCTGAATTGCTAGCCATGAATAAGGGCTAAAATTAAAAATAAAATTATAAAATCTTGGTGAAATAAAATGTGTATATTCTTTTAAAAAAATTATAATTAAATATAGCTTTGTAAAGAAATGTACATAAAAATAACTTAAATATTCTTTACTTTTTAAATCTTAAAATAATCCATTTAGTCAAATAGCGAGTGGCGAATGGATAGAATCAGAGATGGTCCTGGTAGGTGTGCAGTGCATACATGCATGCGGGCCTCCAAATCCCAAGGGTGCTGATACTGGTCAATGTCAAATGTCTCTTTTGTCACATCACTAGTATACCTCAAAGGATGCGATAGGGTTGTTGTAAATTTTAAACATTTCTCATAGCTGTAAAAATCTAAATATGTAAAACTTAATAGATTGTCCATCATTTGTTTACTAACTAATTCATTTCAGGACCAGATGTCCATGGAAATTTCCAAAATTTACAACTTTTCAGTCATGCTCATTGAACTGAAAAAATTTCTGTCTTTATTACATTTAATATTATGAAGAAATCAGTCCTCACTGTGCTCAGCTAGAGATTGTTCAGTTAAGCTTTTGTTTCTTCAACAGGGTTTTATTTATGTCCCTAATTCACTAATCTCTTAATTATTTAACTACTTCTTAAGTAGAAATAAGTTGAAACTGGTTACTTTGTACTTGAATATGTAGTTTTTGGAAAGAAGTGGAAAGACAAATTTTTATGATAACAGATACATAAATCGTAAATTTAAGGAAAATAAATTCTATGGCTTTTTTTATCTTGTGTGTCTCATTCGTTAAATTTAGTTGTAAATGATGATGCCAAAGTAACAGTTAATTTTTTAACATTGTACAAGAATTGTACACATTTTTTTCTGCCTCCCCTTATAGATGGGACATACTAAATCGTAATATCACTAGTTTAACATTGAAATCTGTAAGTAATACAAGATGGGAGAGCAGATTGAAAGCAGAATAAATATATCAAATATCTTAATGGATTTTTTTTAACTTCTGTCAACTATACAGAACTATCATAAAAACATACCAGTAAATTCCTATTGGTTGGGTTAAGTTATAAATCTACTCGTGATTCACATAATCGGGCAAGGACGGCCAAATATCTAGCAGGCAGGCGGCTAACAGCCCAGAACCAGTCCTGGGCAGAATCATTGGAAGCGTTAAATGCTATTTTGGTGTGTAGCATCCATCAGCTAAACTGCATGAGGTTGGTGCTCTGTAAAGCACAAGCGCAAATGCGTATAATCTGGCTGCTTTACGCCATTCAGATATTTTTGCCGTGGAAGTTGTTCCGTATTCAACAATACAGCACTTCCATTGGGAATACAGTGCTTCCATTTTGATATTCAAATATACAATGCAATCTTATTATTTTTCTCACATGTTGTATATAAATTTGTAATAAGATACATAATGCGGTTTTAATAAAATATTAATTTTAATTAATTCAAAGTATGTTAAAATATGAAAATAATTGCACAATATGTATTTATATTTTAGAAAATACAAGGGAAGCGGTGCTTCCACCACTTCCAAGGACAGCATGCCACTGGAGATAGACATTTAAGAATGAAAAATAAGGTTATTTAGAATATCTTGAAAGAAAAAATTGGTTCATAGCATGATTTGAACTTACAACTCTTGCTTATCATACAGATGCATTGCTAATTACATTACTCTGACCTCTGCCTAAGCTTTGCTTCCAGACAAATTCATTTAGAAGATATAACTGTACAGGTAACCATGCCAACTGGGAATGATTATTTGCTTGTGGCTATCAGTCAACGCACACAAACACACATATGTACATACATACATATATAAACTCACTGTGGAGGTAAAGATTAAACAGAGGTATGGATAGTGTAATTGGCAGTGCCAATTACACTACCCATTGACAAATCTGTATGATTATTAGGAGTTAAGTCCTCTTCTGGATTAATCTTTCTACCAAGATGATATACTTTACTTATTATTATTAAAGGTTTACCTCTAGTTCAAGTTGTGTAATATCTTTGTAATGAAGTAACCATATTATAGCCTCATTAAAATTTGGCAGTATAGTTTGTTTAGGCTAATTTTAGATGAAAAAATATCTAACTTTTATGCAAATATAAACTATGGTCCAGTACATTCAAACAATGAAAGATCTAAACTATCAGATTATTTATTAATGGACTATAATGGTATAAGCTGGTGGACTGCCTATTTATATGCCAAATTACATAGTTTAATTAATTAACATTACTGTTATTCCGCATTAATCTGATAATTCAGAGGTCATTGTTATCTAATTCTTATACATATATATCTATATATATTGTGTTCGAAAAGTTACTGTGCAGGGAGAAATTTGTAATGATGTTAAAGTTATACACACAGCATTGCATATGAGACCCATAAGTTGTATGTCCTGTATTTCCACTTTGTTGTACATGGCATTATAGCTTACTCACAGATGTTCTGATTTTAGGAATACTTCCTTGCTGCATTTTGCGTGAAATCTGGCCTTCTAGGTCCCAGATTTCACTCTCCTGGATATTGGGGCCCCTGGGGGACATCTTCAACATTTGCTGTGAGAGAAGCCACAATATTGTACATAAAACTTTACTTTGATTAAAACTTTACTTAAACCTTTTCCACTGCATAGTAACTTTTTGGATGATCTGTGTATATACAGTCGACCCTATAACACTGTTGATAATTCTGTTTTATATGAATTCCATGTTGTACAAGTCACTTAGATTTTACAAATACATGAGCCATTCACAGCCCGGCATACGTATTTGTAAAATCTAAGTGACTCGTACAACATGGAATTCATATAAAACGGAATTATCAACAGTGTTATAAGGGGGTCGACTTGTATATATTTATTTATTTTGAAGTTTTGCTCTTTAAAAAATGAAAGACTGACTAAATATACTAATTTTATAATAAATACTGAATATTTTTCAGGAAGAATTTAGAAGATATATATTTCAATAACTTTTATAATCCCAAAGATGAAAACATGTACAAAAGAATTTCAAAACAAATTTTAAAAACTAAATTAAAGGAACATTCTTATAATTTTAATGACAAAAAGTCATCATCATTTACATCAGAATGTTTGAAATTAGTTCAACAGTTCTGTGATGAAGAAAGAAATCTGTTAATAAAAAATTTGTCCATATTATAAAAAGTAAAATGTAGTTTTGTGTGAATAATATATACATACATACATAATACATTTATCTGTCTGTGTGTGTGTATGTCTTTACATATTATTTATATTCTGAAAATGAATGTGTACAAAATATTTTTCTAATTTAAGAATGTACTAACAACTCACATTTATGAATTATTAAATATTTTAGTAGAAAACTGTTGTATATTATTTCACAAAAGACTATAAATGCAAGTTTTTGTATACAGTCAAAAGAAATCATAAGTTAAGCAATATATTCCTTCTTGTATTAAAGTTATGAGCATATGATTTTGTGTGTTTTGAAAGATAATGGCGCAGTAAAAATCCAAATACTGAGGTTTCGTAAGGATTTTGTATCAATGACCAACCACAATTCAAGATATGAAACAAAGAATAAGCAACGAATGTACTAAAATAACATTAGAGATGCTGCAGTCTGTTTGTGAGGATGTAGCTAGACCAACTATAATAGGGATGGCTCTAGCAATTTGTGGGTTGGCCTTACATGGGTCAGGGTTATGGAGTACCCCAGGGAAAGAGAGTCTGGGACAGACCAGAAAATTTTTGAAATATGATATAATACTATTAAATAATGTGTTTACAAAATCGTACAACAATATTCAAGATTTAAATGTTAAAAATTAAATACAGTAGAGCCTCAAACTCGGCCTAATGTGGACCAAAGGGTGGCCGAGTTTGTGAAAATGCCGGGTTATCGGGAATGGGGTTAAAAAAAATAAGTATGAGTGTTTCCTCAGAAAATACTGTTCTGTACTTGTATGTATTGTTTACATGAGAATACAACAGAGAATAAACTGCCCAAATACCCTTTTTCAAAGGAAAAGTACGTCTTTTATGAAGGCATAGAGCCTTTACTACATGAAAATGAAAGTTAATGAATACACTGTACAGTAATTTACCTGATTAGACAGACCTCAGAAAAATACTTTATGAGGCATAAAGCTGTCTTTATCATGAAAATTAATTAACTAAGGATTTTTTTTGCCCTGCCAGGGTGTGGCCGATTTATCCGGAGTGCCGGGTTATCGAGTGCAGAGTTTTTGAGGCTCTACTGTATTTAAAAAATATAATCAAACATAATTTCATAATTTGGTATAATGGATGGGTGGCGCAATTACCTCTGGCCTCCCTCTAGCTATAGGTCTGTGTTCAGCAAAGCTTTGTTACTCAATTAGTGAAATGTTCACTAATTGAAATCTAAACATTTCAATTAGTGAAATGTTTAGATGAAAATGAACATCTTTTGAGCAATTCTTAAGTAACTGAAAAAACAAAAGAAAAGAAATGAATTAGCTCGTAAAGAAGTTGCATTTCTAGACTTATCTTTCAAAATGTAATGATACATAAGCTCAACTTTTTAACTGAAAAATTGTAGACCTATAAATTTCTGTTGTCATCTGTCTGTTCTTCCTTCATCTCGAGAATGGTGTCAGATATATGAAAGTCAAGACCAGATATGGAAAGCATAGGAGCAGGAGGTCCTGAATAATTATATACGATTTCTGGTTTGCACCAGAAGTCGCGTTATTTCAATTCAAAAATTTTCCGCAGAATGGAGTTACATAGATGACTGGCATGACTGTCGTCAGGAAATGTATGATGTACAGGGGCAAGACACTACTAATCTGAGATTGAGAACATATATTTTAAATTTAATTAATTAAAAATATGTTTAAAAATTGCAGCTTAACATTGTAACCTTGTCACAATAATTTTTGTTTGTGTAATATAAACTTCTACTGCAAAGCTTTCTTATTTGAAATATTTTTTATACTTATACTTTCTGTCTGATCAGATGAAAGCATTTGATCAAACTGACTTAGGCTGCATATTTTTTTATATTATTGTAATCTTCAATTGATCTTTATTGTTTCCTAGGATGCAGTAAACATAATATTCTTTATGAACTATAGAACATAAGTTGATATATCTATACATTAAGCATCTGCCAGGATCACTTGAAACATCATGCAGAATTTCTTAAGATATGTCAATCATTTTTGTCATGTATCTGTATGACAGTGAGTTGAGGCTTCCAGAAGGTGAAGTACCAACCACAACCAGGTATTCCTTTGCATTAATGCAGTTTTGTACATCAGTGAATTAGGCAAAGTACACACTGTGCTGATAATTTATTATTCAGTTTTTGTTGATGTCCAGAAAAGCATTAGGTAGGTCAGTGGATAATATTAAGTAACTAAAATTGCAAGATTTTTACTCTGCCAGGATATGTCTTTGTAAGTTATAAAGACTTTTTTAAAGTCATTTGCTAGTGCTTAATAAAAAAATAATTGAAGATATATTTGTCTGTACTGAAATATCTTGTTCTGAAATGTTTATATCTGGGTGCATCGTGTAGTAAAGCGGCTTGAATACAGCTGGATAAGCAAACCAATCATATAGTTCGTTTTATTTGAAACGGAATATATGATTGGTTTGCTTATCCAGCTGTATTAAAGCCACTTTACCGAGCAACGCGCCATTTATATTTTCTTAAATATCTGTTGTAAATAAAGAAAAATAATCATTTATAAAACATTTACATAAATTGAATTACATTTAAGATTTATTAATATAAAAATCATATTAATTTTCATAAAATGGGGCAGACGAATCGGTGGATAAAATGCCGAAATTTCGTTTATCTATTCGTTCATAACATATTATTAAATATAACTGTAATAAAATTAATAAAACACATTGTAGATACAAAAAATTCCATTTTATAAAATAAATAAATTAATATAAAAATATATTTAAAAAAATAATGAAGCGCAGACGACGTCTAGAAATTCCGAACATTTATAAAAATTAAATAATTTATCAAAATACAAAAGTAAATTAACCGAACGAATAATATATATATTAATTCTTAACGAAATAATTTAATTAATTATTGATATTTAAAATATATTCTTTCTTCCACTTTATAAATATTTGTCATCTTCCGACTTTATCCAAGATGGCGAAGGAAGAGAAGGAAGATGATGATTGAAAGTCGTATAGAAGAATACTGTTAGTAGACGTATTATCTTTTTTTATAATTAAATTATTCGAGATGAAATCTAACGAGAGGAGACTTTTCGCAAATATTTGGAATAATCCTTTAGGATTAACATCGCCGGTTCGTTTGTTTGATTCCGCTAAAGGTAAAAAGAATTTTTTTTTTTAAATCCGTCGTCATCGAGTTTTGTATTAGGAATTACGTAAATTTCGTAATTCCGTTACGCACAAAAAAGAATAATTTGTAAAATTACGAAAGTTATTTATAATTTTATATAACTTGCAAGTAAAATGTAATATGTATTTATTTTTATACACTGCGTTATAAACAGCTGATTGCTGTTATAAATGGGAACGTTGACTTGGTTACTGATTTAAGCTATAGCCTTTCACATGACTTAATGTGTATTTTAGGTTAATAATTTAAGTGTTTACATTGTAAAGAATGGGAATATAAATTTATTTTTAGAAAATATTAATATGATTATTTATATAAAGAATATTGTTTTGTTTTTTGATGTGGTTGTGTGTATTGGTTATTATATGCTGATTGTGATGATTCGAATTTGTTTTTGTCAGAGTAAATCAGACTTTGTAATTCGAATGATGTGAGTTAAGGAAAAGGTGTCTAGTGTTTTTTTATTTGTGGAGTAATCTGGGTGAAATGTGATGAGTTGTGGTGGTTCCAGACGATTCGGAGTGGGGAAGGGCACTTTTGTGTGTTTTTTCTTGACGAGATTAGTGTTTTTGTGTCAATGCCGGCTCTTAATTTAACTGACTGTTCATGGAGTATTTGATGTTATGTAGTTGGGGGTGTGGGGAACTTGTCCCACCTCCAACTTTGTGTGCTGAGGTGCAAGTGACTACATGAAAAATGTGGAGAATAGCCAGTTGTACTTGGTGGTATGTTATCCTCTGAGTAAAAAGGGTAATTGCCTGGGGTCCCAACCAACAGAGGGCCTCAGATCAATCTATCATTAGAAAATATTTTTCCAAGAAATTTCTTTAAAGAAAAACATCTCAGGTGAACACTGTACATGGGACCCGCTAATTCAAATTTGACTAGGTCCCATAAATCTGTAACCAGTACACCACTGATTGCACTATAGCCTAGTTCAAGGTAAAAATTATTTTCAGTGAATATACTGTACTTCAATAAAGAGGCAAACCTCACAGCTTACCTTTTTGCTTCTGAATCAAAACAATTTTTTTCAGTTTACAAAATTTCCTAGTGTAAGGTGCCTTTCCCAATCCTGAATTGCCCCAGAAATACCACCATCATATACACTTCACCTAAGTATTCCAAAAGTAATTCAAAAAACAATAGCTATCATTTTCTTAACTCATGTCATTTAAGTTTTTGAACTTTACAGGTTTATCTTTATTGATGTAATATAGGTGCAATGATGATCTGGACTAAATTACAAGATGAACTTAAAATTCCTGTGGCCACCAGACTAGTTTACTGGGTGGACACACAGACCATTAGAATTTTAGCTTTCTTATTTACATTATTTACACTGTACTTGGTGGTAATACTGCAATTTTGTGATATTCTTAATTTATTTAACTTAAATTTAACCCTAACTATGGTTTCTAAGGGAGACAAGTCAATGTTGGTGTCAAACATAAACATTAGTCTGTATTGATCTATGATTCTAGCAGTCCATGATATACTTTAGACACATCAGAGATGTATATAATAAGTGGGTTAGAGATGTGTTGGTAAATATTATTATGTGACCACAACAAAAAGGTTAATCTGGCAAGGCTTTGGAAACAAAGGTGCTAGAAATTGTGATATACCTGTCTTTAAAAACTGAATTAATGTAAAATGTAACTTTATAGCAGATATAATTAACGTTATATCATCCTTGAATATAGAAAAAACATTTTGATATGAGATTGGGTCAAATATCAGTTGTAAATTTTACATTTGTAAAGGAAATATGAATACTATAAAATAAAAGTTTAATAGCACTGTCTATCGGCATTATAAAGTTTTGATGAGTAAAACACAAAAATAATGAAAAAGATAAAATAAAGAAATAAAAAAATTAGAGACAGCAGCATCAGTTTCCTACATCACCTAATAGAAAAAAATGCTTGAAAGAGTTTGTTTCAGTGTATATCACACATTTAAATTATATCCTTACATCATACCAGCTACTTCATTCCAACTGCCTTGCTACATAAACAATGTTATAGCTGCACTTATTTAAAGCCTGCATATTACCCTCATTGCAACATTTGATAAGAAAAGAATTACAATTTATTAAAATGACAATGCGTAGGGCAGGATATACTTACACAAAATTCAAGTCATTTACGCCCATGTGTGAAAATCCCTCTTTTTCACCATTAAAGTTAAAAATAAAAAAGGATTGCATTTATATAAGCCCACCCATCCTGTATCTTGGATCTATGTCCTTATGCATCACCAGAATATTTCAAAAATCAGGATTTAACTTTCCAATAAAACCACAGCTACCCTTATGTAGGATACTATGTAATGAGAGGGACAAATTAACTATATTAGAAAAATCTGACATACACATAACCCTAACAACACCAAAAACAGTGATGAAAAAGTATTGTATATCGGAGCCACAACTAGAAAGTTACATAGTTGTATATTAGAACATCAATGTTGTAATAATACAATTTTCACAGAACTATCTTTCTAGATAGTTCTGTGAAAATTATTATTATGGTTCTCAATTATTACTTTACACTTGTGAAATGAATCTATCTTCCTCGTACATTGTGAGGATTGCAACTGTTTATTCATCTGGGAAACATTATTTATTGAGAAATTTGAGCCATGTAAATCAATTACAATGAAACATTCATTGGTAATAGACATGTTTATTATTTACCTTCTCCTGGGAGTCAGTTTATTCACATTATTGTTTTCATCAGATGTATTTTTATTCTTCTTTCATTAGACACAGACACAGGGTAAGGGCAAGTCTGGAGCACATTCTTTCTGTCAGTTTTAGAATATAAACAATATACCACCTATAGTTAATATACCCACCTATGTATGTTGTGTATAACATACAATATAATTTAAGATGCTTCTCGGTTTTTTCCTGGAACCAGCAGTGGTTAAAGTAAACATTTTGTTAGCATTTGATACGTGTTAATTTTTATATTTTTTTATTTTATGTAAGTAATAAAAATAAAATCTTTTGCTAACTTTTACTTAAGGTTTTATTTTGTATACATTTATAAACACACCTGCATACACAGCTGCCATTCTGAGATTATACTTTGCTTAAAAGTAATATTGCTGTTAAACAAAAATAATTAGAACAACTTTATAATCAAAATTAAGTTCTTCATAGCATAATGTATGTAAACCATTAGACTTTAACACCTTGTTACTTGTGTGATTTACATGTACAGTACTTACATTTGTCTTGATCTGGTACTGTATATGCAAATAGTATATATAACAGAAATTTATCATTATAAATTGTTTGACTATGTAAAGATATTTACCATATTAAGAATATAGTATGATATTGATGGATTTTTAAAATGTATGAGTTGATCAAGTAAATATCAAGTCAAGTAAATATGAAAGATCTCTTTATCTGGACTATTTATATTTGGTTTTAGTTCAGTAAATTGACTACTATATTTTATGCCAAATATAAAAATAAATTTTGTAAAAAATTTGGTTCTTAGAAATACAAAACCTTAGACACTATAATGTATTTCTAGAAATGAGTTATTGCTTCATTTTCTATATTCCTTGAAATTAGTAATGACTTTAATACAGTCGACCCCTCCCCATAACACGGGTTCCTATAGTTTGGATTCCTATATCACGATGAAAAAATTGCAACAGTATTCGTACAAACATGCTAAAAAACTCATATAATTTGGTAAAATGTCATCGCCGACTCGTGTCACGACAGGATTACACAAACCGTTGAGTTTAAACGAGCAGCGGACCTACCAAAAACCATTTATTATTTAACGTCCATAAAAATTATATTTATATTAATGATGTCTCCAAAGTTCAGCGAATTTTTCACAAAAAAAATTATTTATCAGGAAGCATGTGAGTGCCATTCGATGACAATCTCCACGACGAAAACAAGCTTAAGCAACGGCGTAGTCAAACGGTGCACACTCAGTAAGTAATCCTACAATTTTTTGTTTATAACATAGTTTATATGGATTATTCCCAAAAGATTATACATATTTTGGAAATGTTGAGTCGAATTAGTCTAGAATCGATTAATTTTATGGAAGAAATCTTTCAAACAGTTGTAGTCCGTAAACTGCGTACGTGCCGGGCTATGATTGGCTGGACTCCTAGAAGCTGGATTCATAAAAACAGGAATGTATCTACCGTGTATAGGGGGTCGACTGTATATATTTTTTATCAACTTGGACATTAATTATTAATAGGACCATTATACTGGTTTTTAAGTTAGCTCAGTAAAGAAAGTCTGTTTTCTTTTAAGAACTTTTTCCTCAATTTGTGATAAAAACTTAAAAACCAGTATTAAGAAACTAAAGGATAGTAAGGCAATAATAATTAGTAATGACTTTATTTATGTATGACTGGTGTAAAAATACAGGAATTTATTGGAAATCACATACATGCTACCTGCATTTTTTTTTAATGTGTAACTGAAGCAATGAGATGAAAAAAGATCAGTTATCAGTGAATTTGGGGTATGAGTTAAGTCTTAAGACCATTGTTTGTATATATGAACAATACTAAACAATTTGATAAAATGAGAATTGTCAGTGGTATAGATGATCCTAAACAATTTAATTGAAGAAAGGCACTTGTCAGATTACAGATTACCATGTTATGCTTTTGCACTGATGTAATAGTTTTATTTATTTACAATGTCATTGTAAACAAGTTCATTGATACATACAAATCAGCTGGAAAAGTTTCAGGCAGTAAATTATGGGATAGTGATAATAGTGAAGAAGAATAAGAGTAAATAAGTAGCTCAGGGATATATCTTACCATTAGTGTATGAGGGCTATTCAGAAATCAATCTACAGTGAGTAGTAAATAAAATTTTCTTCCTCCTTTCTTGTTTTTTCTATGTACAAAAGTTTCATCTATAAAACTTTAAATCAATATTTTGCTTTCTTTTATTAAACTTTTCCTTTTCAAAGTTGATTTTTGATTTGCTCTGTATATTTTTAAAAATTCTAGTTCTTATCCTTAACTATGAACTTTTTACTTTTACTAAATTTTCTTCCTATTTTACTTTCCTGGCTGTTATATGATGAAAAAATAGCAATTGGTCAAAAAATGACCACCCAAGATTTTTACATTTTTACAATATTCTTACACCAGATTTTGGTCTCAGGACCTTGAAACATTGAGAAATGGAAAAAAATTGGAGTTTTTTTCTGTATGTATGGATGTTAGTGTGTGGGGGGCACTATTTTGTTCACCCCCTTTGAAGCTTAATAACTCCTGTGGTGGTTGTTGAAAATTTCTAAAATTTTGCAGGGAGGTTTGTGTATTATGGGAATTGATGCTATTAAATTTTGGTGGATAAAGGTTGAAGGTATGGGGATATAAAAGAGGATTGTGTGTCATATCTCAAGTAGGGTTGGACTTAATGACAATTTTATTCATTATTCCCATACAATTTTTTGTGAAACCCATCCCCATCCTTAAAATTAAACTTTTTGCCATTTTATAATAATTAAAAATATGGTATTTTATTAAAAACCCTTTTTATAACAGATGCACCATAGGCAGTTTTAAATGTTGCTGGGAAAGTTAAGCAACTAGTTGCTAGATTCTTTGAAAGATGATTTTCTGATATTCTAATAAAACATTATAATTAGGAATTTCATTTTTGTTTTTTAAATTCTTAATTTAAAATGTACAGATTGTTCTAGGTTAAATTCAGTCAATTTATAATTAAATTATATTGATGTTTCCCAACTCTACATATATGTTAGAATAATTGTTTTATTATCTGACAATATTAATGGCATTTAATATGAATTCTGAAAAGGGCTTTTTTTGAATATTCTGTTCATTCACAAGTTTATTGTAAACACTGTGTTATTTATTAATTATTGATTATTACTCTATTAACTGGAGAAACAATAGACTTAGTCTTACTTAAAATACCCAAACGCCAGCAGTGACATGTGATATTAGCATCATATGTCTGACAAAAAAATTTTTGTTCTAAGTTTGAATGATTGCAGAACCTGAAGACAAAGGCATATGAACTCCAAAAACATTAGTTCTGATGCTAATATCACATGTTACTGCTGGAATTTGGGTATTTAAGTAAGTTTAATCATATTTATATATTTTTTTAAATTTTCCTTTCATTTGACAGATGATATAAGAATTTTTGTTATCTAGAGATATTCTTTGGCACTTGTGCAGTTTAGTGGGTACGGCTGTTTGAAAGGTTTTCTTCCATAAAATTAATCGATTCTAGACCAATTCGACTCGAATATTTCCAAAACACGTATAATTTGTTGGAAATGATCAATATAAAATATGCTATGAACAAAAAATTGTCGGAATACTTATCGAGTGTACCCGTTCGAAGACACCATTGGTTAATTAATTTAATTACCACGTGGGGAGGAGACACAAAGAGGCAATTTAACAAGTTTATATAAACAACAAAATATATGTATTTGTAAGATTATATCTAGGTCCACAAGATACAATTCTACACGCACTAAAAGTTCTCAGCGTTACAATACTACAGTCACAGATAGTTCACACGTCGTAACCCAATTCGTTGCAGGACAAAGAAACCACAGTAGAAAAGAATCTTTCACTTTCACAATGTATGACAACGTTTCCATATAGATATTCAGCGGCACACATCACTTGAAGGGCACAAAATAAGATGTGAGATCCAAAGGCAAAGTTTCGAAAAAAATGGTCGATGGATCTTGATTCTGATTTGTGCTGTATCTCACGTACCTGAAAACTGTCCTCGAAAAAATTTTAAATCTTGCTCCGTACAATTCACCGATGTCCTGAATAGGAAGGAAAAAGCCTCGTAGCCAGTCGACATCGTCTTAAATACCCTCCTGTACAACTTGACAGTTTGCCAACCCTTTTTCCCCATTGCAGAAAAATAGCCAAAATATATATATATTTATTTACATATATACAGGTAACCACCGTATAACATGGTAGTTACGTTCCAAAAAATTGCCGTGTTATGCGAATCCGTGTTATACGAAACAAAGAATTAATACGAAAAGGAGGTTTAGGTTCCAAAAATTAAAAAACATGCTATTATATTTTCATAATTAAGATAAATATCTTTATTAAAATTTTTTAAAGTGATACATATTAATATAAATTAAACAATGTTTTCTTCGTCATCACTAAAAACACTATTAATTAACCGAGAGCGTTTTCTTTTTGGCAAGTTATCCTTATCCTCTGAGCATTTTTCTGCATTATCTTCAGATCCATGCTTTACCTTTTGCAAAATGTATGTAATTTTAGATTGCTTGCTTCTAGTTAAAAGGTCTTTATAAATTTCCTTATATGGTGCTAAGCACTTATGAAGAATAAAGCAAGTATGGAATAAGGGAAAAACATTCGGCAACATCAGAAGCAGAAGCGTCGCGATCTGGCAACATTGAAACAAGTTTCGAGAAGGACCACGTGTATCGACAGAAGGCGAGAAGAGAAAATTTACATACTTAAGTACTAATGGTTCACGAAAATTATTATTTTCGTGAACTATTATTACTTAAGTATGTAAAAATTTATTACATTTCCTGTTGTACGAGGGTTTTATCCAATTCTCGAACCATGTCAGAGTGAATCCGTGCTATAGAAGTGCCGTGTTATACGGGGGTTACCTGTATATAAGACGGAAAGTTGCAACCACACTCGTCTCTGACGTGTTCCTGATAACTTATTCTTTTTGCAAAGAAATCACTGAACTTTAGAGACATCATTAACAGAAATATTAAAACTTTATTCCATTCTAAATATGGATTAAAATCAACATACAATAACGTATGATAATGCGATAAATAAGTAATAATTCTGTTCTACTTTTAAATGGCCTAATCTCTCATGTCGTAAACAAAATTGTATATTTTTTATTTATATCAAGACATTAGACATCTTATGTTGCGTCTGATTAATATTTATCATCATCATAATATATATCATGATAGAATTATTGTCGTTAGCGAGTGGTTTTTCCTTTGTTGCTTCATATAGTCAATAATAATAAGTCATTTTTAATTACAATAAAAATCTATAGTATATTATGATCTATCACGTGATGTCTCTAAAGTTCAGCGAATTCTTCGCAAGAAGGATAAGTTATCAGGAACACGTCAGCGATGAGTAGTCACGTGACCGAATAGCACATACAAATGTCACGTGACACGCTTCGTACGCGCCCGATGTAACGCTCCGCGACGAAAACAAGCCTAAGCAATCGTGTCTTCGAATGGGTACACTCGATAAGTATTCCGACAATTTTTTGTTCATAGCATATTTTATATCGGTCATTTCCAACAAATTATATGTGTTTTGGAAATATTTGAGTGAAATTAGTCTAGATTTAGTTAATTTTATGGAAGAAAACCTCTCAAATAGCCGTACCCCCTAATCAGCACAAGTGCTGAATTTTCATCGATGTTAAGCCTAACAAAAATTTTTTAAAATAATAATCGTCACTATTGTATCATTAAAAATTAGAAAATTAAGACTCATTTAAATACTGGCTCCCTTTCATGGTCGAATGTATGTTGCCAGCTAAAACACGTAAAAATAATATTAAAGTAGGCAAGACATAGCCAAATATTGTAGTGCCACATCACTAGCGGACATTTGAAATTTGCCGACTAGGATGGTCGGTTAACCGAGGTGTCGGTTAATCGGGGGTCGGATAATCGAGGCTTTACTGTATTTCTCTTCAATATGATATGCTTTCTTTATCAATAATAAAAGAATGTTAACTTTTAAACAGTCAGTAACCTTCAATTTTGGAGCATCAGCTGATATTACTTTTTAACCTTTTTAGTAATTGAAAATTTCTGAAATTTATCTAATATTTCTCAAACAAACCATTCCAATACAGATTCTTACAAATAATTTTTTTGAATTTTAAAAAGGCTAATAAGAACAAAGCATTACTTGTCCCCTTTTAATTGCAAAAAAATTATTTTTGTTGATGTCATGTAATATATCTTAGTTGTTGTAAAGTATAATAATCTTTTGAAAATAGCTAAATGAAACTATGCTTCTCTGAATCTGATGATCAAAATATAACATTATTATTAATACAGATCAATAATAATTTGACAGTAAATAAAAGGTGAATTCTGTAAATACAGAATAAATTTTAGATATTGTTCAATTTTAAGTTCAATGACCATTACTATATCAGAAATATCCAGCACAAAATATACTTACTAAAAATAACAAAAAAAGAATGTCAATTTTTAAATTATCATCATCAGGTTAAAAACAGTTGAACATCATCAGGATGAAAAAGGAATTTTCATTAGCATTACAATGTACTGTACTTGCATTTACTTTACAAGCATGCATAAAACATAAGTATCATGGGAAACAGAATTAAAACTGTTCTGTGAAAAAACGTGCTGATCAAACAAAACATACAAAGGTCTTTTATTACTCTTTTAAAAACCAATAATTGTAATAATGAATGCCATTTTGGCATGTTTGGGTGCATAATCAAGCCACTTCAAGAAAAAATTCTCTCAACAGGAGTTGAACAAAAAAGACACAAGGAAAATGTTTTAGTAATGGAATTTAATCTATACTGATTAATATGGAATTGCTGCCATATGAAACCAAATTTTTATTTTATTTATTTATTTTTTATTTTTGGAAGTTTTTAACAATTCATCAGGATTTGTTTTCATTTCTTTGGTTGCTAATTGTTGCTTTCTGTAATTAAAAAATTGAAATTGTTCATTGGTTGAATGAATGTTTGGTTTCTTATGCATTGGTTCCAGTTCCTTAACAAGGCTCTTTTCTTCTTCAGCTGTTAATTCTGACTTGTCAGTGCCCTCAGTTGTAGTGCAACATAAATTTATAGCTTCAGGTAGATAATCTGTGGGGGAAAACAAGTGGAAATTACACATTTAATACAGTGGTGCCTCGTATAACGTACTTAATCCGTTCCAGGTGCATGTCCGTTAAGTGAAAAGTCTGTTATACGAAACGCATTTTTGCATAGAAATATGTGTTAAAACATATAATTCATTCTGCAGTATAAAATAACTGTACTGTACCATAAAAAAATGAAAATTGAGCAGTCACCAATTATGCCGGGTAGTCAGATGTTGTGAGGAGGAGGTGGAGGAACACTTTCTTCACACATTCATACAGATACAGACTTTTTACACATTGCAGCAGGTCTCATTTTATTGTTTTTTAATCGGAGTCAGATTCAGGAGAGGCTACTGGAGCTTGCAGGGTCAACTCTTGTTCCATCCTTTGTTTTTTGGAAGCTGACTTCTTGAAAAACATGTCCAAGGTGGTCTGTTTCTCTCTCTTCTTCAACACCTGTCAGAAATGATGGGCAAGGGTGTCATTGTAGAGATCACTGATCCTGTTGGCCTCAGCTCTGTTTGGATAATGAGTGTTGGTAAACTCCTGAACCTCTCTCCATTTGACAAAGAATCCTTGTCAACTTTCACTCCTGATGATTTCTTGCTTTGTTTCAATTGAAATCATCTTTCTGTTTTTTTAGAAGCCATGATTTGCACAACACTTGAATAAATGTAAATACCCTGCACTGAGGTGATGTACAGTATGTAATAAACAAGGGAGCAAGCCGAATCCCAAAGGGAGATCTGTACATCATACATATTAATAATATATTCTAATAATACTAATATATTCTAAAAATAGTAAATTGTCATTGGCAACGGTAAAAGAGTGGAAACATCATTTGCAACTTGTTTGCAGAAATGTTCGCCTCACGTAACTGCCAAACGGAAAGTCCATTGTTCGCAGCGTCCGTTATTCGAGGCATACGTTATACAAGGCACCACTGTATATTATAATTAAATATAATTAATTATATTATTAATAATATTGCAATGTACAAGTTTACTATGGTTTTTCTTCTTAAGTTTATCTTTTGTTGTTCATCAAATGGATGATCTTAAAGCCACTGAAATGAAAAGCACACTAATGAAGGGAGCATTTTGCATCCAGATTTTGGATGCAAAATGCTCCCTTTTTATTGGAAACATTCATTCAAAACTTTTTTTAAGGAAAGAACTGTAGGAGCAATCCAGCACAAGAACAATTTTCTTCTATCCCTCAGTAATTCTTTTGCTTCTTTAGTTGGTTCTTGGATATCACTCATTTCTTTTAATCGCAAAGGCATTCTTGAAGAAAGAACAAGATTGTTATGACCATTTGAATTTAATATTTTTGTAATTTTAATCTTGTTTAGAGATAACTTTAAGTTGTTTAAATGTCAGTATTAGCTGGAAAAGATAAATGTTCATTAAACATGTTCTGGAAAATACAGGTAGCCCTCGGTTTACCCCGATTCACAATAACGCCGCTGCGCAATTTGCTGTTTCTCTGTGTAATTTCCAATTTTCCCTACGCTATATTTGACTAGATCTTGTCCAGATTTGACCAATCCTAGCGAGACACGAGTCCACTAAGATACCATGTGTCGTGACAGAATCATGGCTCATTGGGATTGATCAGAACTAGGCCAATAGAGAACATTCCACAAACTGTTAGATTTGAATGAGCTGCAGACCCGACATAGAGCTACAAAAGAAAGACAAAGAAGAAACTCCAATAGTTATGAAAACAGCCAATCTAAAGCGTATCCTTTCAACTATAGAAAGTTTGATGGATGAACTTTATGAGTTAGACAATGATTGGGAGCGAAGTGCAAATGTAAAAAAGGAGCATCATCACATCCATTCGACCATGATCCGAAATTCATAATCGGATCATGGTCCCTATACCTCACTGTAAATATGGGTTCAATTTATGCCAATTTGATTTGTGTCAGCTTTTGTAAAAATGGAACTGCGGCGTAAACCAAGGACTATCTATACTTTGAAAAACAGAACTTGTATGCTAGCTTGGAAAACTTTGAAAGCATAAGCTTTGCATGCCACTTTTTCGTAACCCATCTCACACAATGAACTGGAGGGAATGTGCAAAACAAGGCATTCATTAAACAAGTCTATTTAATACCTGTTTCAGCTTCCTCAGGATGTGAGTTTTGCCACAGTGAGTAATCAATATATGCATCTTCTTCATGATTTTCAGCATCACTCTTGTTGGATCCTTTATTAATTTCTTTATTGGTATTTTCTTATTTACATTCAATAACAGGAAAGAGAAAAGACATTACTTTCTTAACATTTGCTGCATTGTCACAAACAATGTTTGGTTATTCTATATTTTGGATTATTTTTTTCATTTCTTCAGTAATTCTTCTATATATGACCCTTTAATTGAGCAAAATTTTGTAAACTGGCATAAGTATTCCTATATTTTATTTGTAAATATGAGCTATGACTTGAGAAACATGTTATGATCAGTCCAAATGTCAGTAGTTAGATCTGTTCCTGGATATAGTTGTAAGCTTCTTGCCGGTAAAAAATTAATTTAATAATTACTTCAATTAATCAATTGGTAGAGATATGAGGCTTATCAAATGACAATGGAGCCCAAATAATCCAGATCAAATTGAGAAATTAAGACTTTTTTATTAGTGGAATGCATTTTGATCCTCACCTTCCTCACCCATAACTATATAAATACAAATACCTACAACAGTTGTAAAAAACCCATATTTAACATTTACCTTAATATTTATATTAAAAAATTTTTACAAAGGGGAGGGGAAATTGCAGTTTGATAAGCTTCGTATCTCTACCAACTGATTAATTGAGATAATTATTAAATTAAACATGTTCCTGGCTTTATCAAGATAATTGCAAAATTTTCTGTTCCTGATTTACTCATTTGGGTATTATTGAAACAGTCAGTTTGGCCGCATGATGCAGTATATGAAGAATTCATAGATTTTAGGAACAAGCTGGAATATCGACAGTGGCAGGCAACAGTCAACAATTACATTATTCACAACAGATGCAGTAATTTGCTGTTCTCATGGATAATCCAAATCTGAATATGAAGGCTTTGCTATATAACTGAACATGTTTTTTTTTAAATGGATCTTGTTTCTCTCTTTGTTTGCTATAATTATTCTATTCCAATGGATTCTTAAATGCCTGGTAATGATACAGTATAAAATAAACACTAATAACAGCAGCATATTTTCCACTCTGTTTTTTTTACTTTTTAGCAAGAAAAATTCAACATTGATTGAGATTTTACTTACTATCTACTGTTTTCTAACTCCAGTGCTGTTCTAATCTGGAACAAACTCTATCACATCAATTCCCAATTTCAGAAGACAAAATGAAATAAAGTGATAATCTCTTACTACTTACCATTACTTTTCTTTGAATGTATTAAATATTAAACATTAAAAGTTATACATAACAGTGGTTTTTCACATGGTAGTATACTAAACTGAAGATGACTAAAAAAAGTTTATAAAAACAAAAAGTAAAAGTAAACCAAAACTGCACTTAACTGGCAATTCTTTAGCCTGAACTCTTGGTGAAATTATTTCTAAAATAGGCAGAACAGTTGATAATTTTAATAATTATATAATTTGGATTAATTTTATTAATATTGAAAAATATTCATTTAGAGCAAGGCACAAATCTGCAGTTTCCAAAGCTAGATGGATAGTTTACTTTGAAACATGTGGCATGGTATTACTAGTAATATTATGGATGAAATGACTATAGAACTATTATATGCCTATATTTATTAATAATTAGGTAGTCATTCTTATTGATTATCTATCGTTGAAAGTTATATAATCATTAATTTCCCTCTTCTGATTTTTCCAGTTTGAGCTAGTCTATTTTTCTTAATGTAATGATAAACTGGGTTGTTTATTATAACAACATCTACATACAGCAGTATCTAAATTAATGAAAATATGTAAATTTAAAAAAATTGTTATTTATTCAAAGTTGTAAATGCTGAATAATTGCACAGTAATTTTGAAATAATATATAAAATTTTCATGTGCTATTTATAATTTAAATATGTGCAATTACTCAGCATTTACAATTTTGAAATAAATAACTATTTTTTAAAATTTAAATATTGTCATTAATTTAGATGCTTCTATAAATAAATGTCCAATAATTTTCTTGAATTACTTTTTTAAATCCTTAAATTTGTCAAAAAAAAAAATAAATTTAAGTTTTCATTTTTATATATTTTTCAAAGTAATATATAGTTTTATTTGGAAACTATCCAAAATCAAATGTAACATATCTTTGTGATAGCTATTTTATTTAAAATCTTAAAAATATAAAAATAATCTATGATATTTTTAAAATTATGCTTAGCTACACAAATTCATTATACATGTATTAGTTATATAATATTTTAAATTGAATTACTTTGAAATACTCAAATAATTAACTCCAATAAGGAAGTTTTTGGCAGTTAATACTGTATACAAGTATTTGGAATTTTGCCTTTTCTTTTTTATCTCGATTACGTAATTTATAGTTTATATTTACATGTAATTTAATTAGTTAGAAACTGTGTATAAACTGAAAATAATATACAAAAAAATAAGAACAAAACAAATCATGTTATATAAACATCATTGAAAATTTAAATAGAAATTATTTATTATTTTGTGTTAAATTGCATTAATATATTCAAAACTTTGTTAAAATTCTAATTTAAAATATTCAAAATTTTATAATTAATAAATTTAAATTTTTGAATTTTTTACAATTTCTTTGAATATTTTAACAACTCTTGTTTTGAAATTTGAAAACTAGATAGGGATGTTCATGAATTATTTAATTTTATAATATTGATTTTATAATTTATGATAGGATATTGTTATCAGTACCCTAAATTATTAACTTCAAATTCTAATGTCATAAAATTATATTCAATTATTATTTATTAAAATTATTATGGCAGTTGTTTTTCTGTTAATGGAAATTATAATAAAGTAACTTGACTATCAGTTTGCTTCAAGATGAAACAACTGGGTGGGTCGTAGGTGTAAATGTAAATTAGATAGATCCAAAATATGATGCTAATTTATAAGAAACATGTTTATTCATAAATATAATTTGATAAAATATTTTTTTTCAATGATATACTGTCATAATAAAAAAATATTAGTTTGTTTATAGTTAAAAACATTTTAATTTTATTTTTCTTGTGAGATACGCAGTGGGTCAGCGGTCTATCTCGTACTGACCACTTACTCTGCACAGGCTGGTAAAGCCCGATCTCGGAGTCGTAGGATGGCTAGGAGGGCAAATCGAGTGGGGAGTGCGTCAGTAAGTCGACAGGTTTCCTCGGATAAACAGGAGACAGGTTTAACAAATAACAAAATAAATGTTTATTCTATACCTAAAGTACTTTACAGAAGTATACAAGTTAATGATTATAGCTTAGATGCGGATAACATAAATTTATCTATAAGGGAGCTGTAACTATTCCCTATGCCGCGTGAGAGTTTACAAAGAGAGTTATATTGGCGGTCAGTTATACCTTATGTCGGAGGACAGTATGCGACGATCCTTCTGAACTATGGAAGCTGGCTGTCTGTCACAGGCTTATGTCTTCTACCGGCTTCTCCTCGGACAGGATCGGGACGGGAGACACTGTATTCAGACCTTCCTGAGGATCGCGCGGAGGGACGGTCGCACTGAGGGGACGATCGCCCAGAACTTCCCGTGACGATCGTTTTTATACGATCGTCGTTGGCACTGAGCCAACAGGTCGTTCACTCGTTATGCTGACTAATTAGCACGTGCACGTTGACTAATTGACAAACGGACGATGTGTAAGATTCCACATCCGATCTATTTCCGTTATATTTTTTTCCATCCTCTAATGAAAAAAATATGTTAACCCAAAAAAATTTCGAACTCAAACCCCTCGGGCTCACATTCTACTCTTTGAATAGTCATTTTCTTTACCTAGCATAGATTTAGTCAGGCTCTTAGTGGGATGGCTGAGTGGTGAGGGATGGGGTCTGATATATCTTGGTCAATCCACTCATTCAACTTTATGAACAGAACTGAATTTTAACCTATATCCACTAGTGTAACAGACTAGTACAAATTTACTATCTCTACAATCTGGCTGTTCTCAGTTAATAACTACACTAAGCAGATTATACTGTATATATAAATTTCTTTGGAATGTGCTATACTGACAATAACTGACTGATAACATTAAGTAACATACAGTTAATGGAATTCTGGTTTATTGACTCCAATATTAAAAATGCCATGTTAAAACAGTTAAAAAAAATGCACAACTTAAATGTTTACTACTAATGAATACTAATAATCATAATTAATAATCTATCTGATATGTAATTGAAGTAAAAAATGCTAGAAATTTAAACTACTATATTGCAAGCAATTATTTAAAATAATAAACATTTATGGTAGCACAGTGTTTCTCAATTTTTGAATCAGAGTTGTGACTTTGATGTAAAATGCAACTTAAGATCAGTTGTGACTCTCTGATAACTGGAGCACATATGTACTGTACCGTGCTTCATAAACTCAGAAGAGTGGCTGTAGAAGAGTAATTGTTTATGTTAGCCTCAAATGAGCAAGACTTTTCTGGTGTAAAATGATTTATTGGTCATGAACAAAAATGCAAGGGTCTTCATGTTTGCTTGTCTGTTTTTCTATCTGTGCAAACATGTATAATGCCTGATTAATCACTTGGTCCATAACATATTGTAGATCTATGAGAGCACCAAGGTGATCCAGATCATGAAGTGGGTAAGAGTAAATGAGAACCTTACAACAAATTTCAGAGAAAACAAGTTTATATCAATATCCCTTTCGCGTTGGTACAATAAGTCCTAGAGAACATTAGCTATATGCTTGTAACAATCTTTAACAAGGGTATCGCTTCCTTATTATCACAATCAGTTTCAAAGTTCGCGGGTACCAGTATCGGTATCAAATCGTTCACAATGTATGCTACAGATGACCAACATAGCAGATCTGCCACCGCAATAATCAATATAGGGCAGACTTCTTGGTGAGTGGACGTCTGATCGGAGTTGCGACCACGTGGAAACAAAAAATCATTTAGGGCCGAACTAATGGGTCGCTGGACACTGGTTAACAATGTTCTTTTACCCAACCTTAGTCAGATAATTCATCGACGCATACAGAGTCTGATGCAACTCGATTCCTTCCCTCACTTAGTTCAATCCTCTCGAATACCCACTCCTTTGTACGTATATGGATCGAGCCCTTACCTCCTTTGTCTCTTGTATCTCTCGTCTTCCTTTACGCAGTCTAGGGGTCACACAGAAGAAAAAAAAAGACCACTTTCCCTTTCGGGTCACCCCTTTTATATCCTCGCGCACGCTCCTCCCTTTACCTCACACGTGGTCACCCTAGGGTCCAATCATGGCTCCGACAAGATCCACCATAAGGTGGCGCGCGATACAAAGATTTGATATGAACAAAGAACCCAACACAAAGTGTGACAACTTACAGTATGTATAATAGAATAAAAATTATAATACACGTGCCTAGCACCCCAATATACATAAATATACACCATATCTTAATTTTATTATAACTTAGTACTTAAAAAGAGAGTAAAAAATGGCTGTACTTGAAAAAACATTATAGATAGGGTTGAATGATAAGATACAGTACATTCATTGATGTTTTGTATCATTATGTGAGGGGTTTTCAAAGCACATGATGATATTTTGTGCATGACACACTCCATTGAGATACTTATTTATCTATTAAATGAAATTGGAAATGATATAGGAACCAGGAAGAGGACTTGCATTTCCAATACATTATCACTTTCTGCTTGCACATTAATTTTATAAATGATATAATGTTTAAAAGAAGCTTCTCTTGTAGCAAACAATAAATACACTAGATATTTTTCTGTTCTTGAAAAATTCCACCAAAAATTATTCAAAATTTGCTGCTGCTACTAGCTATACCATGCTGTGGGTTAAATTATTTGCACAGAAGTTCTTAAATGTAATAATACTTACATTATTTGTGTTATGCTTACATTAAAAATATGTGGATTATAACAAAATGTGTATTGCTCTTTGAACAGTTGTGCCAGATGACCATGACTGAAGTGAGTTGCTCATCCACTAAGTAACTTTGTATGGGAGACCTAGACTCATCTCAATGTAGAATGGCTTAAGAAGATACTCATAGTTGAACAATTATATTGCCCTTACTGTTTAAAGCACTAGTTAATATTGATGATGGTGATTGATAACTAATAATAGTTGCACATTATTAGCCGTGTGTTAAGGCTATAGAATAAAACCAACATACGAATGAATATTTACCTACAAATAATGATCACTTATTGTAAACTGAGTTTCATTTATAGTTTGTTTTATGCTTTTGGGATATTCTACACTATATAGCCAATAGCCAACACCCCTTTGATTAGAAAGAACTTGCCTGAAACAATGTGATGGTATTCAAATTAGGGCATGCCAATTAAGACGTGTGGTTGCATCATATGCATATTTTCGTCCAACATGGTGCAAAAGAGAGAGTTGGATGCACTTACAATAAAAATGATTATAGGAGCCTTGAAATTTGGACATTCTGTAAAGGAGATTTTGCAGCAGTTAGAAATTCCAAAGTCCACTGTCAGCAATTTGATAGTGAAATGGAAATGAAGGGGAGCCTTGGGCATTTCTCACAAGTCCAAACAATTTGAAAGACATATTCTAGTGCATCATGTAAACTCTGAATTACCAGCAAATCTTGTAAATGTATTTTTGGGTGTAACAAAATGGCAGTAGTTTGCACTTCAACCACCCAAACATATCATATGATTTCACATCATATTTCCATAGCAACTGTTAACTAGTTGATCAGTTTCATTAATCTGTCACTGAGTACTTTTATGGTGGAAAGGAAATCTGAGAGTAGATTAAAATACAGAATATTTTTTTTATTAAATATGAAAAGTAAAAACATTTCTTGGGACCTTCAAGATCATTATAAGTTATGTGTATAATAAAAGAATATAAGTTAATGATACATTGTAACATTTGTTTTTTACTATATTAACTTAAAAAAAATAGAATTATTAATTTATATTGATAATTTTAAGTCAAAAACTTTAAATGAAACATTTTTATGATGATATACAGCCTATCCTAAACATTCTGAAATTAAATTTAATATGTTTTTCAGATAATAAAACTTTCATTCAAAAATTGAGACTTCAAGTTAAATTGCCTGTACATAATGGTTGTGTAAGTATTTCATTTTTTAAATTAAAATGAACTTTGTAACTATTATTTAGGATTTAGTATATTTATAGTTGAACTTTACACTAGAAACAAACTATACTTATATATATATATATATAACTGCACTTATATATTTATATTAAATTTAAATATACAATGTATAAACACATATAATAAAATAAACACAAACATTTTATTTTACTTTTTATTATAATTTTTGTTGTATAATGATTTTTTTTTTAAGACAATGGAGATGGTTGTTGTATGATTATTATAAAATTAACAAAATATAAATAGTTTGAATATTTATAAAGGATGGTCCAGACTGTCCATATACCCCTTTTTAAATTTAAATAAATAAATAAATTTGTTTATATAGTTTTGATTAAAATAGCTAAATAGTATTTGGACTGTAATTTTCAAAAATTGTAGACCTATAACTTCTAATGGCATCTGTCTGTCTTTCCTTAATCTCGAGAACAGAGTTAAGTAGATGAAAGTTGAGACCAGATATAGAAAGCTTATGGGCAGGAAGCTTTGATTAACTATATACAAATATCTGGTTTAGACCAGAAGTCACATTATTTCAATTCAAAAATTTTCTTCTGAATGAAGTTAGATAGATGACTGGCATGACTCCATTGTTAACTCCATTGTTAACAAGAAAAGTATGATGTACAGAGGCAAGACACTACTAAAATTGAGAGCATTGTGAAAAAATTGCAGCCTGGCTTTGTGATGATGTCACCATAAATAATTGCTGGTTTGATTTTTTTTGTTTGTTTGATTTGTTTGACTTGAAAAGTTTTGTTTTTTTTAATCAAATATATGTTGGAAACCAAAGCCAAATGGTTATTAATTCTGAAATTATAATAAAACTTAATAACAAAAAATTAATTTCATTATGTTTCAGTATTTAATCTAGTTTGGTAAAAATTGATCTGATTCACCCTATGTAAAATACTTCATTTCATTCTTAAAATGAAACTAAAGTAACTGTATTACAATATCTTTTTATAAATCAAAAGTTAAACATTTTTTGGAATTTCATTATTTTATCCTCAGAAGCTTGTGTGGGAACATTTAGCTTTGAAAGCGTGTGAATCCCAGTTAAATTACTGAGTAAAGACTTGCTTCATTGCTTTAATTTTTTCAGAGGATTGATGTTAACCTAGAAAAAAAGCAATATATTATTGCTAGTCATATGGTTATATAATAAGGCATTATTCTGTTGCTATGAGGATCCAGATTTGAATTTAATCTGGATCTTTATAATTTATTATAGATAGAGGATTTGTGCTTACTTGCAAATTTCTAGGAATTCTGAAATTTTGGGAGATTCTGAGTTGGAAAATTTCACTTGTGAGTCAGTTTTGTTTGACTCATTATTCCCTTATTCCTCGATGCCATAAGTACTGCACATGCATTTTCTAATTTGTGAATTATTGCTATAAATAATGTGCATGACTGAGATCTTTCACTATTGTCAGTAGCATGGTCAATGACCATACACATGAAAGGTTGCTAGATTATGTGAAAAATTGAAAATTGGGCTACTTTCTGAGTGGTCCGTAATGCAGGTTAAGCTATGTTTCCATTCTTTATTAATGCTAAATGATATTTTATGTCTGGCCTACCCAAAAATGATGAAAATTGGATCTGGTAGTTCATAGTGTGTTTGAACCATGAATTAAACAATAAAAATTTGTTACAATTATAATTGTTTTAATATGAGGTATTAAGAGTGATGATACACAATTATTTGAAATTTCAAATTATTATATCTACCTGGGCATCTGATTGGCTGACATATTAGTACCTTAAGTCTGCTACTTTGGGGAATTTGGATTTAAGTCTGGATCAGATCTGAAATTTTCATGGATGGTTTATTCTTGATATCTTAGATTCTGTGTTTGTGCTTGTCCTATTGTGGGTATGAAGAAAGCCTTGGTGCCTGAAAGGTAATTTTAAAAAGCTTGAAATTCTTTTTTAATTTAATTAATGAAAATAAAGAATCATTATCTAAACCAGGTCAGGCCTGGACAACCCAAATTGTTTCACAGGCCACTTTGATCACGCATAACATTATGGTGGACCACAATTTAGGCAAACATGCTTTTAAAAAAGTAAAACAAATACAAAATGAAGAAGATTTTATTGTTATACCAAGAGTTCGTACTCGCACTTGTGCGTTATAACAATGACATATGCAAATTTTCATTTATTTAATTGTTTTGGTATATACATAACGGGAAACAAAAGTTTTAATAAATATATTGTGAAGTTTCGTTTGAGGGCAATGTATTATTGCGAACAGGAAACAAATAAAACGAGTAAGAATACTAAAGATTTTTATTCACAAACACATGTTCTTTAAAATGATTCCAACTTACAGCCTATTGGGTTCGATATACATAAGATAATCATCTACACTAACAATTTTCTGTGGTGGCAACGGAAACAAAACACATGGTGGCGACTTATAACTAAAACTTAATCTACTTACAAACTAAGGAAGGAGAAATAAACATATAGATAAGGATAGGAGTAGAATAAAAGGGAAAATACCCAGGATTTTTCTCTACCACGTGGTCTCGGATGATTCACCATCTTGAATCTTTGAATGGCTCCAGACCTTAATTTCTTTCCTTTTATGAACGTCTACGTTTTCTGGGGTTGTCTTGTGGTCTTCCTGCTTGTTGTTACTTGAATCTGGAGAAACGCGACTTCTTAGCAACGGTCCTACGTTACTCTATAATTCAGCCGTCTCTTACAAGGTTCCGACACCTCTGATCTCTCTCTAGGCAATCAAGGTATTCATTCGCAAGGTTTCTCTCACTCCTTGCTCGACTCCTCGGTCAGGACCGCACTCGTTTCTCCGTCCTCTCTCGACGAAGTCCCCGTTTCTTCTCCTCGCTTCCACTTCCTTTTTCCCCTAGGGGCTTGTTGTTCCTTTTGTCTCTTGACTTTGTTTCACAGAATCAGTGATGTCACCCGAAGGAATAGGGATTAAGGGAGAAAGTTCTAGAACAGATAAGACAAAAGAACAAAGGAAATACTGAGCCTAGCTAAAGTTAACAAAAATATATATATATAAACTATGGCCGACGGCCACAATATAATATCGCTTAGCAGGCCACGCAATTTAACGTGACAGGCCGCGGGTTGGCCAGGCCTGATCTAAACAGATCAATGTAAAAAAAAAAATTTTACACTCAGTAAATGGTTAAGCAAAAATGAGTGAAAGCAAGTAACAACATAAGAAATGTGACAAATTAAAACTCTTCTAAGTTTTTTTTTATATAATGTGTGAACATTCAGCTTTTTTAAATTGAGAGATGAAAGTAGTGTTTTTAAACTAAGTAAGACTATTATGTTATAATGTTTATTTAATATAATAATGGTTTTTATGTAATTATAATAATTAAGTTGAAAATATAATAATAAATGATGTAATTAGATTTTAATTGAACTATATAATATGGCTAATTAATTATAAAGGTATTAATGTAATTTAGACTAAAGATAGGCAGTTAAAACTGATATCTTGTGGGGACTTGATCTGGTATGAGACTCAAACCTGCAACTCCTAGGAGTTGCAGGTTTGAGTTCCACTCTAGATCAGTTTTTTTTTCCAGAATATTCTTAACATCTTTATAATTAATTAACCATATTATAATCTGATTAAAATCCAGTAGTATGTTTGTGTAATAAATTAATAACAATTTTTTAAAAGTGTATTCCTATAAGTCAGTTGGAACAAAGACAATAAATTTGTTAATTACAGGTTAACACAATATGTTGGAATGACAATGGTAATTACCTACTATCTGGATCTGATGATCAACATCTTTGTATAACAAATGGATACACACATGAGGTTGACTAATTTAACTTCTTAATTATATTTTCTTTTGCTCAATAATAATGTATATTTGATTTGTAGGTTGTGGCTTCAGTGCAAACTGGCCATCGTGCAAATATATTCAGTGCCAAATTCCTGCCTAACACAATGGATAGGCAGGTAAGTAATAAAGTTTTTAAAATTGAGAAAGAAGTATGATATCTTAGCATAGCATATGAATATGATAATTGTATGAATATAGCATATTCATACAATCTATATACAATATACCAGATGTGGGCAAATGTGGCTTCAAGAGCCGTATGCAGCTCAAAAAAGAGCTGCATGTGGCTCTTGCTGAAAGTGTTAATTTCTGCTTTTTAAGTTCTATACTCTAATTATTAAATTTTATTTACCCATAATATATAAATATAATTTTTACAGGTAGTATCTTGTTCTGGTGATGGTGTAGTTATATTTTCAAATTTGGATCATCCAGAATCAAGTATGAGTAATTTATTTAGTTGTCATTTTGGGACTGCTTATGAAATAATGACTGTTCCCAACGATCCACATACGTTTTTGTCATGTGGTGAAGACGGTACTGTTAGATGGTTTGATTTACGTATGAAAACTAGTTGTTGTACTGAAAATTGTAAAGAGGTAATTTTTTAAAGATTATACAGTTGTATATTATTTTGATTTAGACATGTATAAATTTATAAAATACAGTGGAACCTCAGTATACGACCTTAATCCGTTCCCGATGTTTGGACTTATACCGAATTGGACGTATACCAAACCAACCTTTCTCATAAGAAGTAACGTAAAAATGATTAATCCGTTCTCGTGTAAAAAAAATGGCTGGCTTTAAACACCTCGCTTTCCTGGCTAGTTCCTGCTTGATTTTTCGTGAGATCAGCGTGTATCTTTTTAGCTTTCGTGCAAATAATTGCTTCCGATACGCTGTCTCCAGCACTGTTTTTCAGTTATCCAAAGCAAAAGCAATTTCTCGACACGATCTAATGTCTTTGATCTCTGTTTAGAAATTGATTTAACCCCTTTCGCAACGTTAGCAGATTTAATAATGTCTTTATTTTTCATGGTTCTCCATATCGTCGTTCTCGGAATACGGTAAACAACAGTTAAAATCTCGAACACACATGCCACCTTCGTATTTCTCAACAATCTCTTTCATCAGTTCCATTGTAATTCTAGTCATTTTTTAGCTTTCTGTCACTTTTCATTTACCTTTTTGGGATTCGTGACTAATAAAAATAATAAAATTTTACTTACGAATTAAAATCAGAAGAAATTAAACAAAGTTATAAACCGTTGCACCGCGAACGTCTAGTCTGGTCTAGTACACCAATAGTGCTACTTGTTCATTGATGGCGCATATAATTGAATTATGTCGTATACCGAACAAAAGTCGTATACCGAGCAAAATTTGTTCGTCCAAACAGGACGTATTCCAAATTGGACGTATTCTAAAGCAGATGTATACCGAGGTACCACTGTATAATGAAAATAGATTTAAGTTATTATTTATATTCTTAAGAATTAAATTTTTTACACAAGCGTTTAACACATCTTTAAATACACAAACAACCCAAATATAATTTTTGGAAATTAGTAAGAATGATTAAATTATTTTTACTTTTCAATGAAAAATAGAAATTGGGACATAAACAGTATTTGAAATGTTATTGTTAAATATTAAAGATGTTAAATATAAGTAAGGATTTGGTTTTTGTCGGTTTGAGAATTTGTAGATGTCAATGATTTATTTCAATAAAAAGGTTTTTTTAAGACTATTGTCTTACTTTCCTACAAATTCTTAAATATTTGGCTTTTATTATTTTGTTATAATTAGAATGAAGTCAAATGTGTTGCAGCAGTTTCAGCTATAAATATAAAAAAAAATTATTAGTAAGAATTAAAAAATATGCACATGTTTTTCATGGAACTTGTGAAACAACATATTGATAATTAACTATTTTTATATGGAAAAATTTGGTAAAATTTATTTCAAAAATTCTTTTTGGCTGTACAATCATTATATTTAAAAGTTACAAATGTAAAAGTAACAATAGCCTCTTCCAAACAAGCTAAAACAGATCTGATGTAAATTTTCCTGTCATAAAAAGAAAATTTACTAGAATTTAAATTCACTGCTCTGGGTAAAAGTTTTTACTCAATATATTGGTTTCAAAATTATTGTAATAATATTTCAGTCTGAGTTTTATAGTATTTTCATTTCTGGAAAATAATTAAATTTTATGAATATCTTAAAAAATAACTGTAATTATTTTAGGATGTCCTTATTAACAGTCGTATTGCAGTAACTTCAATTGCTGTAAATCCATTGACACCATATCAGCTTGGTATTGGATGTGCTGATGGATCTGTGCGAATATTCGATCGCAGGATGCTGGGTACTCGTGCTACAGGTAAGAATTCAAAAATTTATTTTGAACTTATGTAGAATTATTTATGTAAATTCTTGAAATTTAGCTTCACTGCTAGATTTACTATTACATTTTTGGAGGCATGTTTGAAGAAATAATTGTAAAAGTTTATAAAAATTGCCAACAATAGTGAAAAACAATAGTGAAATTACTCCAATGTTGCCAATTTTGACGCCATCTCACAAGCGGTGATGGAACCTCAGAATTTGCATGAAAAATGATGATACACAATAAAATAAGCCCACATTAATTAATTATTAAAAATTTATTATATATTACTGACCAAAAAGTAACTTCAAGCCACCCCATGTGTGGCAAGAGAACTTCAGTATCAATGCAAAATTTTAATTTTAGGCATGATTGTATTGTTCATAAATCAGAAAGTTCATAAGTTGAATGTTCATAAATAGGGAAGTGACTGTACAATATTTTTAAAATCAAATGATAAAAAAATTTTTAATTAAGAGAATTTTTATAAAAATTAAAATTACTTATTAAATGGTAAATAAGACAATACTCAATTCAAGTTTTATAAAAAAAATTTTTCTTTTTAATTAAGAAATTTAATATTTTTTTAATTTTTAAATAAAGTTATATTTGTATGAAATACATTAAATATTAATCTGGTAGATTCTTCAGTTAATTTTTTAGATTACTGAAAAAAAAATTTTTTTTAAAGGTAATTATGGTGGAAGTGGCATACAAGCAATGATAGCTCATTTTACTGTTCCGGAATTTGGTGGTCACAGTCATCGCATTACATCTTTGACTTACAGTCCAGATGGAGAGGAAATGCTTGTTAGTTATTCATCTGATTATATTTATCTGTTTGAAGTTAAAGTAAGTTATATTGAAATACCTCTTTTGTTTATGAACTTTTGAGAATATTATTGTTTAAAATTATTTCATGGTATTAATGATTTTTGATTTTATACAGTGATTTTATTAAAATTCTCTATTACAATATACTTTATATTGACTCAATTAATCAAAGCTTCACTAAGTATGATTAGCTAATAACTTTATTTAAAACAAATAAATTAACAAATTAACTTCAAAAAATTTTTTAAGTTTGTTTAAATTATATACTGTGGGTGATCAGTTAATGAACATAATTTGTTCCAAGACTTTGTTCATTAACTGATTAACGATTTACCATAGGTTTTTATGGGAATTTGATTAATTCGTTCCGGAGACTCCAAAAAATAAAAAGTATTGTAATTGTAGAGATCCCGAACCCCATTAACCTTATTCTGGTTTGGATGCCACGTGGGTGATCATTGTTCTGACATCCCTGGACTTCTTCTTTTGTCAGATCAGTTTCAGGTTCCATTATGAGCTCTAAAATGCTCTTTATTTCTCATATGTGATTTTTCATTACTCCATTAGCAGCTTCAGACTTCTTGATATATCTTTCATAGCTAAGATTGTGCCTACTGTAGACCTGTTCAAGCCATCTCCCTACTGCCTAGCAACATCAGACATCTTGTGCCCACTTTCTACCTTGGCTATTATCTCTTACTTGGTTTCTACGGTGAGCACAGTTCTTGACACCTTTTTTTAGGCTCCATAATAATACCAGTTTCTTTTTTAAATAAAAGGTTTAGAAAAGCACTTACTAAAATTCAGAGAACAGAAATCAACTAGCCCACAAAAAATTATTTAAATGCAAGGCATGGATGAAATTTGGTATTAAAATGTGAACGAATATCCGATGGGACAGTTAAACTTTCACCTTTTGTAAATAAATCCCGACGCAAAACTTAACAAGTGCCTGTCCAACAGTCTCAGGAAGACTATAAAAAATTATTTGGTCAGAAAGGTAAACAAAAAGCTGGAATTACAAAGGAAAGTTTCAAAATTTGAAGGAATATTAATACTATCCGGTTGGTATTGGGTTGAGCATCGATGTTGATGTCTCCCGTACTCTGAAAGGTTTCGAACTGTTACCTGAAGACAAGGGAAAATGAATAGGTATTCGTTATTTTCTATCACTTCTTTTTATGTTTGTTCAGTAAAGTGTTCGTTTGTCCAATCATAAAAAAATCTTTCGTGAAAGTGTTCATTATCTAATTTGTTTGCTCTTCGAACTGTTTGTTAACCAATCACCCACTGTATTTTTTTTTTTTTTTATAATTTAAAGAAATATAATATTAAATGATTTTTATATAATTAATTTTATTGTAAACAATTTATTTGAAAACTGATTAATACAGTAAGACAACAGGATGCGTTTCTAGATGGCAGTGCTAAGCAAAACAGTGTTAAATGAGGTCATTTTAACATAGAGTGAATAGGGATAGGGGAACATGTGACCAAAAATAAACAAATTTTACTTTAATTTTAAGTTATTTTTATGTTAATTTGTATAATAATATATGTTAAATAAAACACAAATATATGCACACATAAATGTAAAGTTCATTTTTTGTGATGAAGGTCCTTACTTTTCTGAAATTGGTGTTCTTTTGCAATAAAGTCGTGAAGTTTCATTGTCGCTTTTTTCTTTCCTTAAGAAAATGTCGGTAGCAGAAGATTGCATCCAAAACGCCTCGTTTTGTTTTTCACTCCTTTCAAAATCTGGATAATTCACTACAATTTGATCAACTATTTCAGTTATTGTTACCAAACTTTTACTAAGGAAATCTGTAGAGAAATTTTTTTGGTTTCTTCGTTTTCAGAATATCTATTTTCCAGTTCTACATGAATTCCATGTTCTGCCAGTTCTTGAAGGTCATTGTTGGTAAGGCTCTCACCAGAAACCTCCTGTAACTCCTCAATATCCTGCTCGTCTATATCTCCTAGTCCTGCTATATAGATTAGGTTGAGTTTGGTCAACTGAACGATACAGCAATAGGCTTTTTTCATTGAGAATTCTTGGATACCTTCAGCCATAACTTCTTCCACACTTTATGCATTTATCAGTTAATTCTTGCCAAGCGAAGTCGATTTTGCCTATGATATCCATAATATTATATTTTTTTCAAAATTGCACCAAACATAGATATAAAGAAAGTACCACTATTTCTGCCACTTTTTGCTGATTGGTTTATATTTGCAAATAATTGTATTATATACGAATCATTGAAATGCCGCAATAATTTAAATCGGTGTAAATTTTGAGCTTTTTTTAGGCTTCGAGCAGACCGCATTATATCGAATCAGTGTTAAGCGAGGCAGCATTAAGCAGGGTCTTACTGTATATGTAATATGTAAAATACTGAGTAATGGTAGGGTTGAACTTTAATTACTTTAATTATCTAGAGAGATATTTAGCAGTTCAAATACAACCAAATCTGGTATGGCAAACATTCAGGGTGTGTAGAAGAAATTTCTGTAAAAAAAAGTTGGTACTGTACTAAAATTTATCACTGTGATACTTTTGGTGCTGCAAGAAAAAACATTTCATTTTATTCTTTACAGAAAATTCAGTGATGCAGGACATATTGCTCAAAGTGGTTCCCATTCTAAAAGTGTGAAACTTGAAGCTGTGAAAGGTTGACCAATGACCAGTCATTGATCATCTGTAATACTTCTTACTTGGAGTGTGATACTCTTTCAAGATTGCCAAATTTGCAATGTATCCTCAATAGTCGCACTTTTTAAGTTTCCCCACAATCAAAATTGCAAATTAAAATTCAGACAACAAAGTGGCTGGTAGTAGAAAATATTTTAACAACATTCCACTGTTAACATAGAAATTGCCATAGGCAGCATCTGTTACAGAGCATATCACAAGCCCATTAAGACTAGCTTCTTTAAAGAAGAATGATTAAAAAAAAAAAACTATAGCTATGAATCTATAGCAGACTGTAATTTTTGGTGAGTGCATGAATCTGCTGAAAAAGATTGTTTTCCATGGCCCAAATGCAACATTTATAAGTGTTCATTGTTCCATTGAGATGAAAATGTGCCTCATCATTCTCCAGAATCTTCTATGGTTGCAATACCTTCACTTTCCTTCTGGAGAGGAAGGCCAATGCAAGTAAATTGGGTTTCTCTGTCATAGAGAATCAATTGCTAGTTGTGGATCAACTTACATGTATAATAATGCATTAATTTTTTCAGTAGGCTATTGGAAACACCCAAATGTTTCAACATTGCACATGCATTACTAGAGCTTGCAACATTATACATTGACTGTTCAACAATAGTTGTGGTAATTGTGAAGTGATAGATTTGTGACCTCAACTATGTTGAACTCCTATACATCCATTTTCTTCAAATTAAGTGATCAATCTCCTGAGAACTTAGTCAATAATCTTCAGTGCACATTCTTATAACTGCAAAATTACTGAAATGCATCTACATCATTGTGATTGTTTTCATAAAACAATTTTACAAGAAGTGCATGATCATCAGTTATGATAAGAATGACATTCAACTGTAGTGGTCACTTTTATACCTTGTACTTGGTTGCAATGTATGGTGTATGCAAAGGAAACTGCATAGTGGTGAGCTTTGGTACAAATTTTTTTTGTATAAAATTTGTGTCTTTTCTGTGATTTGAAATCAAATCTGGTATAATACCAGATTTGATTGTATTTCAACTGCTAAATATCTTTTAGACAGCATTGAATGGGAATACAGTACATTAATTATAATCACCCAATAGTAATAGTAATTAAGAATGTTTTTTAAGAATACAACTAAACATTGTGATAAATTTTTATATACCTTTCTGAATAATATGTATTTTGAATATAAAATATTTTTTTTATAATTAGGATGACTGTAGAAAGGAACCTAAAGTATTTGGTGCTGCAGCAGCAGAAAAAGATAATGGAAATGAAGTATGAAGTTTTTATATCTTAAGATTATTGTGTAAGAATTTCAGAATTTTTGTATTTCATGCTGATTAACAATATATGTATTCATTAGTAACAAAACATTCACTGTATTGATTATAATATAATGATTAAGTTTGAAAAAGTTAGGTATTTATTCATTATATATTTTTTAAGATACTTTTTTTGCATTTATTTTTATATTATAATGCAAAACACCTGTTTTTTTAAATGTGTTTGTAATAGATAAAAAATTAAGTCATTGAAACCTCCTGTAACTCCTCAATATCCTGCTCGTCTATATCTCCTAGTCCTGCTATATAGATTAGGTTGAGTTTGGTCAACTGAACGATACAGCAGGGACTCAGATTGGTCGGATAACTGAAAAAATTGGATAACCGAAAAAAATATATTATTAGTATATTATATTAGTATATCCCATATAATTAGTATATTAGTATATCACTATTAACCAACTTTGCGTTGAATTTTCATCGATGTTAAGCCTAACAAATTTTTTTTTTAATAATAATCGTTGCTATTGTATCGTTAAAAATTATTTTAAAATTATTTTATTGCTCACAAAATGAACAACCATTCATTATTAGAAAATTAAGTCTCGTTTAAATACTGGCCTCCCTTCAATAGTCGAGCCTGTTTCCAGCTAAAACATGCAAAAATTTAAGAAAAATAATATTAAAGTAGCAAAGACATAGCCAAATATTGTAATGCCACATCAGTAGCGGACATTTGAAATTTGCCGACTAGAACAGTCGGTTAACCAATGTGACGGTTAATCGGGGGTCGGATAATTGATGCTCTACTGTATATTGATTATCAACATCACTAATAATAGGTATTTGATTTTAAAAAAAATACAAAATAATTAGATGTTAAGGTTGGAAAATAATAGTTATATTTGTTGAGAAAAATATGATAAAAATATTAAAATTCACTTAAACTTGTTATACAGTGGAACATCACTTAACGATCATAATTTGTTCCAGAATCTTACTGGTAATGTGAAACACTCGTTAAACAAGACAGTTTTTTCTCATATAAATTAATGTAAAATATGTTAATGCATTCCATGCTGAAAAAAATACTCAAATATTTTATGTATAACATTTATTCAAAGAAAATTAAATAATATACATTGTTAAGGAGTGTGAATAATCATCATCTTTTCTTCTAGAGCAGAATGAACCAACCTAGAATGCAAATTCAATTTGTAGAAAACAAAAAAAAAATTGAAACACAGTAATTTCTAATATTTAATTATAGCCTTTGCATAGCCCAAGAGTTTGACATATTGTTTGGCGTGTTTATTATATATCGGGCTATGGTTGTTGTTATTTATATGTAATACGTCTGAATACAAGTTTGAAAAAAATGTGTGATCATAAGTGACACTAAAATGATAGCAGAATGAATGCTAAACACAGACTAATGTAGCATGTGCACAATCTGGGACTTCCCCTCTTCTCGTTGCTCATTATGCAAATTACTTATGAAAGGTGCTCATTAAGCGAGGTTCCATTGTACTTTATATATACTTTGATATAACTTTCCAATAACTCATTATCTGTGTTTGATTTAATGCACCAGAAAACTCTTCAGTTTATGTAATAATTTAAAATGCTAAATAACATATTTTTATTTATAAACATTGATTAGATAGGTCCAAAATACAGCTATTGAACAATAATTAATATTTGTGAGAACCAGGAATGCTGGTATAACACTGTTCCACATTCAGGATGAAAAATGTAGGAAGAAATATTGGAGAAATCTTTCTCTGAGAGTCCTGACACCAGTTAGGATAAATTTAACCGTGATTTGACTTTCCTAAGTGGAAAAGGTGTATTAAAAATTTGCTGAAATGTTAAACTGTTGATATTGTGCGATACATGGGCCGACAATGGAGTTAAGGCACTAATCAAATCAAACAATAATAATTAACCTGTCCCATGTTGTTCCCAAATATTTTCATGTTGACCTCATTTGACCTGACCCGTTGACCATGAACATATTCATTTCTGCATCGGAATATTTTTTAAACATCAGATGTTGCTACTTGTACAGAATTCTGAAATTAGTGACTCATATCAAAAGAATCATTATGTTATCTAGGTTTTGCACAGCAGTATATTACAATTCTAGCAATAGTTATTTACAAGAAATCACAAAGAAAAGTAGACCGTTAATTTGTCTGTTTTGAGATGGCAACGACTGGTAGAAATAGTGCTCTGAATAAGTCAGAAATAATCGAATATTTATTTAATTTAGGTTTTAATTAGTCTGAAATTTCAGACAGCAATGACGAGTAGATACAAAATGAAAATGTAAGTGATGGTAGTGGTGATATTGATCGTGATATACCAACTAAAAGTGGATACAGAGGCCGATCATACGATAGTACTCGAGGAAATAATAGTGCAAAATGTCCATAATTTAGTAGTGACAATGGTTGGATCTGTATGAACTTCAGAAGCCCTCGAGTAAACAGTTTCACGGGACAAGCAGGAATCCAATGTAATTTACAGAGTGATGCTACACCATTCGACTGCTTTAGTGTGTTTTTCGATGATGAACTTGTGGACAAAATCGTTGAAGAAACTAACAGATATGGTGATGGTTTGATGCGCTGTGACAATTTACGGGAAAATAGTCATATATAAAAAAACTGGAAACCGACAACAAATCCAGAAATTAGAAAATTTATAGGACTTATAATGGTCTCAAGTATCATTAGAAAACAATGCATAAGTATGTACTTTACAATTGAAGATGTTTTTTCTACACCATTTTTTTCGAGTGCAATGTCGAGCAACTGCTTTCTGCTTTTATTGTCATTTTTGCATTTTACAGACAATAATCAAGCCTCAGGTGGTGATGATAAACTACATAAATTATGCAGTGTTATCGATCATTTACGCCACAGGTTCAAATATGCTTACATCCCAGATGAAAATGTCTGTAGACAAAAGTCTTACGTTATGGAAAGGCAGACTGGGATTTAGACAATATATACCAAGCAAGCAGGGGCGCCGCTAGCAGTTTGAGCGCCCGTGTGCAATACCGATTATGCCGCCCCCTGTTTAACTACGATTACCTACGCTGAGCTTGCCAGAAAGGCTCTTTAGTGTTGTCTCATAAGGGTGTGAAAAAAGGAAAAAAAAAAAACTTTACAAAAAAATTTATTTATTATTACTAAGTTATTTTTGTTTACTTAAGTGTAAAACCATATAAATATTTTTCTATAGAAATTAAACTTCTTTTGCCTTTATGTTTGCGAAATCTGCTTTCAATTTTCCTGTATCCAACCAGTCTAAGATTTCATGTTCAATTGAAAATATAGCTAAATTACTTAATCTTTGCTGGTGCATTGTTGATCTTAAAATTGTTTTTTCATAATTTTAACTTTGAAAAGGACCCTTCACCAAATGCAACTGAAACTGGCAATGTAAGTGCTATTGCTGTGTTCGAAAATATTTTAATTAAGTCATTAGTAAAAAGATAATGTATAAGGTTTGTGAATCATTAGACTTGTTTTCTGGAAAATGCAACTTTAAGGTATTGATTTCATTAAACAAATCAGTACCGTCAATGTCTGTTTCACTACTCGAATCGTCTTTAAGCTTCAGATTTAAATCCTAACCAAGTTAAAATATCATTAATTTTACTTAGACCCATGTCAAAAGATTAACAAAATAATTGCAATTTGATACGCGATAGAACTGTTCGAATGCGTATAAGTACAAATTGAGAAGGAAGCTCTGTGGGGATTCCCTAATTTGTGTCAATGGATTAAATATCTATACTCATAAAGGGTCCCAAAATATGATAGAACATCAATAAATTCTAATATATTAGCTCCTAAAAGCAAATATGTATAATCTTTTTTATTTATATTTGTATATTTTCATTGCAGTATTCAAAATAGATATTTTCTTAGGGAACCTCAAAATTACCTGGTGGTAAACCTGTCATGAAAAGATTACGTGTTAGAGGTGATTGGTCAGATACTGGACCTAATGCAAGACCTGAAAGTGAAATGAGAGGTAATTTTTATTAATATTTTTTGCAATATTAGAACATATATGATTATATTTATATTTTTATAAATTAAAGTTGTGTATGTGTGTGTATAATTATGACCACCCTATTCATAAACACTTACAACTGTTCTATCTATACATTACATCAGCATTGAATAGTGATACTTTGCTATATTTCACTCCAGATATATTAGTCTAAATAGAAAAGAATTTTGTATGCTAACATTTCAGGATATGGAGATGAGGTAGAATATTAATAAGACATACTAAAGTTTTAATAATTTATGTGATTGACATAAATAAATGATAAGATGACAATTCTCTTCAATCTTTGCATTTTATTGGAAAAGTATATTATTATGGTTAGTTTAAAAAAAATTTATGTATTGGGTTGTTCGGAAAGTAAGTTTGTTTTTTTTTCCGTGGAAAAAAACACAATATTTTTATAATAAATAAATAAATATTTTATTGAATTATATATCGACCATTTTGGTCAAATACCTGTTGTTATCATTTCTGGTAGTAGCACGATTTCACATTCATAAAAGTTTTGATTGTTGCTTACAAAAAACTGATCCAAGTGATTTTTGACATTATCATTTCAAGTAAATGTCTTACAGTTAAAAAAAATTTGTATAGACCAGAACAAGTAATAATCTGAGTGTGCTCGATCTGGCAAATATGGTTGGTGTGATAGCACGTCCCATCTAACTTGTAAGTTATAACAGTTTCTGACAAGTTACCAAACTTGTGAGAAATTTGACATTATTGTGGTAAAGCACCAAACTTGTTTTGTTGATCAATTCTGGCTGCCTTTTCTGTTTGATGATATTACTCAATTTGTTTACTCGATTCAATTTTTTTTACACTTTCGAATCAATTGTTAAATTGTCTGGTAAAAGCTCCAAAAAAAATTTCCTTAAAATCCCAGCAAAGGGAGCATCTCTCTTTAAGAACATGTGGAATCCATATATCGAGCTTTGAAACGAAACCAATTTGTTTCAAGTGATCATAACAGTTCAATTTGACAAATTTAATCTCTTAGTGATTTCACATGTTATTATTCAGCAGTTTGCTTCAATCAGTACCTTTATTTTGTTTTCATTCGCTTCAACTGGCCATTCAGAATGTGGTGCAACTTCAATAGTGAAATTGCCAGAATGAAATTTTGTAAACCAGTTTTGGCACTGTCGTTCTGTCAATACATCATCTCCATACAGGTTACACAATTTTTTTCTCGCTTGAACAGCATTCTTACCTTTTCGGTAATAAAAGAGCAAAATATGCTGAAAATGCTGCTTTCGATCTTCCATATTTGATGGGACACAAAAAATAAGCAATTGCACAAAATCAAACAAAATTTTTTACAAATAAGCTTTAAAATGCTAGCTGTCAAAATATATAATGATAAGATAATACGGTTTAGAATGAAAATGGTGGGAAAAATACGACTAATCCGTCTAATGGTAAAAAAACAAACTTACTTTCTGAACAACCCAATTATAAATAAATCAAAAAGAAAATATGCAAGTTTTTAATTTTACATGACATTGATTGATTTATTTCAATCCTACAGAGGGTATACTTTAATCAGTGTACTGTACAGATGGGTCAGATGGCTGCCATCTTAAATTCATCTCAAAATTTTTAAATGCAAACAGATCATATGATACATGAAATAAGCCTAGAATGTTTACAAAAATGTAATAGTGTAATTGTTTTCCATCTAAATTTAATCTGTGGAAAATTATGAAGAAATGAATCTGACCACTTTTTTCCCAGATATGATACAAACAGTGCTGAAAAGCCTCTAATCTAGTGAAAAAACAAATCCATATTATTGTTTGTGGAGATACATTCAGGTAATACTTAGATCATGGCTTATGTTTGACTGATCAGTCCCTTTGTAACTTTTCAATGTCATGTGAATGCATCTCTGGGGAATGAATCAGATCATCTGGATAATCTGATTCATTCTTCAGTCATCAAAGGCAACTCAGCATTGTTTTGTCACACTTGGAGAGGAAAAAATTTGTTATATTTACTTATTTAACTTTTCACAGGTTAAAGTTAGCTGGAAAACAAATGCACCATTGCATGACTTCACTCTCATTAGATAAGTTTTAGATGAATTTATGATAACCATTTATTTTACTGGCATGCATGCACATGTACAAGGTTACCCTAGGCATAACATGTTTCTATCATGCTAAAATTTCTTCTTGCCCAACTAAGTTTGATTTTATAAGGATGTTAACCTTTATATTAGAGAGGTTGCGGCACAGGTTCAAACGTTACTTATACTGTACATGGTTTACGTTTTAACTCCAAGAAAAAATCGTTGCGGCACATGTTTGCAACATCACATGACTCAATGAACGTTGCACATTGATTAAAGAATACCAAAGTAGGTTAAATGCTATTCTCAGAACATAGTTAAATGCAAAACACATATGTCATCCCAGTACTCACGTATTCTTTTGGAGTTATAGATTGTACTCACACGGATCTTGAACAACTTCAAAAGAAAACAAGAACAATACTTACTAAGCATAAACAACATCATCCTAAATCTGCCATAGAAATATTAACCCTTCCACGTAAAGATGGCAGATATGGCCTGATTGACATAGTACTACAAACAAATATAGACGTTATGAGAGTTTTTCTACAAAATACAAGAAACATAACAGTTACATAAAGCAGTAACCCTAACAGACTCAAATAACACACCATTAAACTTAGTCACAACATATAAAAAGCATAGACATCATTGAGCAATCGTGGGCTCGAAAGGCACTCCATGGCAGACATCCCTATGGCCTGGCCCATGATTTTATTGACAAAACTGTGTCAAAAGCTGGTTAGCTCAGGGATGCCTCTTCGGGGAGATGGAATTGAAATAATGTGACTTTCAGTTTGCATCATAAGCTTGTTGCAGATTATAGTGGGAATTTATAAGTCTACAATTTTTTCAAATTGCCACCCAAAAATAATTAAAAATATGTAAATATTTAATCACACTTATGATGATAATTATTTTTGTTTTTATGATTGCCATACAAGATCAGATCATAAATACTAAAAACTACAGAAAACATACTCAAAGATGCAACTTTCACAAATGACACATTCAGAAAATTTGATGTGTTGTATAGTTTCTGGAATGATGTGACTTCTGGTTGCAAGCTCTTGGCACAGAGAGATTATTTACATAGACTTAATCAAGTAGCAAATATAGTACACTAAGAGCTTGCAAAGAAACACAAATTATTAGACATCCATGAACCATACTACAAATACATTCCACAAACAGTATTGGAAAACAACATGCACAAAATGTACTACATCAGAACCATAATTGCAGATACCACATCATACCAGACATCACATTCATTGACAAACTCAATAAAATCACATATAGAATATCCATTCCAAACACTCACAATGTACAAAACTCAAGCACTAAAAAAAAATTGGCAAGTACACAGAACGCACCTGGGAAATAAAGCATCTGTGGAGAATGGATAGGGTGCTTATTGTATCTATTATTCTCTCCTCTACAGGTGTCATACTACCCACACTATTCAAAAAAATCTGTGAACATTACAGTTGAATGGAAACACACACATCACACTACAGAAGGCCACTATATTGAATACATGTCATATTGTTAGGACATTCCTGAATACAGATACACACACACTGACACTTCTAATTTTTGTCTTGTTTTGGTTTGGCATAGCATACAGCAACCAGTGTCAACCAAGTATAACCCATTAAATCCAACATAATAACATCATTAGCAAAATATTACATTTTTAATTACTTTTGTTACATTTTTGTATTGCTAAAATTTATAATTTTTGTAGTTTTGACTATATTAAAAAATTTTGTTAACAAAGTTCTTCTAAATAATAAATTTTGTCTTGTAATCTATCAAGCCAATCCGAACATTTCAACAGCTACTGGCCAACAGCAGTCCAGATCCCTCCATGCTAGTTTGATGCAACGAATGTCTGATGTTCTAACTCGTATGTTTAATAGTCCATCTAGAATGCAACGACAGTCAGCTATGTCACCATCTATGTCTTCGCATTCTTCTGGAACATCGTCTCATGCAGCTAGTGATGGGGATAGTTCTTCTGATGATGATATAGAACAAGATGATAATAGTCAGCAATTACAGTCTGCTAATCAAGAAAGTAAGGAATAATAATTAAAAATTAATATTTTTACTTAAATAGTATGTTTAAATCTAAAATGAGAATGAGCAGATATTTATTCTGACAGTGTCACAATTCCAGGCTGCAATTTTTATACATATTTTTAATTTATTTAATATAAAATATATGCTCTCCATCTCAAATTAGTTGCTTGCCCCCGTACATCATACTGTTCCTGTTGGAATAGTCATGCTGTTTATCTATCTATCCTTTCAGGGGAAAACTTTTTAATTGAAATAATGTGACTTTCAGTTTGCATCAGAAGCTTGTTGCAGATTATAGTGGGAATTTATAGGTCTACAATTTTTTCAAATTGCCACCCAAAAATAATTAAAAATATGTAAATATTTAATCACACTTATGATGATAATTATTTTTGCTTTTATGCTTTAAATTATTTTTAGATTCTGAATCTGACAGAAGAGAGACAAATAACAATGTAGAAGCTTCAAATACAACCACTGTAAATATTTCAGAAAACAGCAATAATGAATCTAAACAGGATGAAGAGCCTGCTGAAATGCAATCTGATCAACAATTATCAGTTAATAACCCGTCCACCGAAATTGATTCATCTAGTCATTCGTCATCTGCAATTTCTATGACTGTAGTAAATGAAGAACATAAACTTGAGAAAGAGGCAATAGAAGAAAGTTTACAGGATTTAGAGCATGAATTATCAAATAGAAGGAAAGATTTAATCGAAAAGTAAGTTATTTTTATTGTTTTTATGTTAAGATGTATTAGATGCATGGAAAAACTGTCAAATTTTTAGAATTTTGTTTTGTTAGATTTTATTTCAAATGTACAATGTTTTTAATTGTTCTATTGCTTGTTTATTATTATTTTTACAAAAGTAAAGTATATAAGACATTACTTAAGATATTTCTTCTGATTTTAAAAAATCAGAAAAGAAATATCAGAAAATTAACTTTTTTTGCCTTTTTAATGATAAATATTTTTATGAAGTAGAAGCAAGATTGAAGAAATATTTAAACAGCAAAATGACTTCAAAAATTATATTATTGAAATTTAATACACTTTAATAATCTGTTCAGGATTTTTTAGAATTTTTCTAAATTAAATAAAAACAATATTCAAATCTTTACAGTTTTATCACAACAAGAAACATCATCAATCATAAAATGTTTAGAATAATAAAGAAATATTGTTTGATCACAAACACTAGAGGGAGAAAATCATTTTACATAAATTGCTAAAACAAAATAAATAAAATGGTCATAAGATTGCAACTGTTCCTTTAGATTTATAGGAAGAATCTGGAATTAGAGAATTTCCTGTAATCAATTTATGCAAAAGAAATGTTTTTATTTATTTCAAAAGATGTAGTAATTATAAATTATATTTTTTTCTTGCTGAGATTTCATATAAAGTTCAAAAAATTTAATATTAATCCTTTTATCTTGATTTGTTTGTGTTTGATGATTAAACTTATACTTTAAAAGTAAATATTTTTTATTTAGATTCTCATATTTATTTATTTATGGTAATTACTGTAAATAGGGAAACAGTTACAAAATTATTTGCAGTAATCTGTATTTAAGGTCTTCTAGGCTTTTATGTTCTAATCAACATCATAGATTTCTCTTGTTTATTTTATTCCCTTATCATTTAAATCATTTATCTGAAAAATATATTCTCAGAACTGAATTTTCAGTTTTCCCTTTCCTCTGGTTGTAAAGCAGCTGATTGTAAGATTAAGTGTAGAGGTTTTAATGAATTTATTTAATAATTACTAATCCAATATCATAAAAATTTATCACTTATTACAAAAAGTAATTATTAAAATACCTTTTCACATAGACATAAAATAGAACCTATGGTGAACCTACATTTTAGTGGACAAGGAGTTAACAGTGGTTTAATTACCATGGATGTTAAGAGTCAAGCACAAGGATTAGATTTGCCTCTTGTTCCAGAAGGATCATATAATGTTCCCTCAAGCAGTCAAATTAACCAACATTCAACTTCAGACAGTTCTTCGGTTACTGTAAGTACTTAATTCACTAATTGTAGTAAATTTAATTGATTTTAAATGTGCTCTGCAATGTATCACCTTTATTGTATGATTACAATAAAGGTGCTTAAATGCAATCAAAGTTTCTTGTGAATTAATAATAAATGTTTCAAATTAAGCTAGACATTAATGACAACTTTAGATAAAAATATAATTATTCCATAAAAAATATTGAGATTTCTAACTCCATTATCAGAAATTTACGAAGAAAACAAAAATTATTTTAAATATCAATCAGAGGAAAATTTTCAAAAGTTTATGTTGTGTTTTCTTTGTAAGGTCGTGATGAAATGGAAATATTCAAAACATGAACAGCATAAGGTTTTTAGATTTACCAAAAAATGCTATTGTGTATTTCTTAGATTTCAAAAGAATCATTTAAAATTGCAATTTAATATAAACTTTTATTCAGGAAATGAAAATTTTTTATATTTTTATTAAAATTTTGTACCATAAATTATTAAGTAAGATTTAAAATCATAAATTCATTTTGAAAGTACATTTTTAAGTTTAGAATTTTACAGTAGAGTGTCGTTTATCCGAAAGTCAATTATCCGAAAGAATTCCAGTCAGCGAATTTAAATTTTTGCCAGTGCTGTGGCGCTGCAATCTTTCGCTATGTCTTGGGCTACTCAAATATTTTATGTTTTTGATACTAAATTAACTTATGAAGTATAATTTTTTATTGTTTTTATATTTTTCAATATATTTTTGATTGTACAAAATAAAAAAATAATTTTTAACGATACAATAGTCTTTGTTAGGCTTAACATCGACGAAAATTCAATGCGAAGCGACACGCAACGGAGAAAAATTTCAACGTGGGATAGGTTAATATCTTTTTGTACATAATCGGTTATCCGAAATGTCGATTTTCCGAACAACCCCAGTCCCCAATTGATTCGGATAAACGACGCTCTACTGTATTTGTTCAAATTTTTTAAACTCTGATAAATTACACATACATGTAATACGTATGTATGTATGTTTTTATATTAACCTATTTAGGTTTTATCATATAAATAAAAAAGAAAATGTTTTTTGTTTGTGGCACAATAGTATCTATATGAGGTCTTTGTAGACATATAAACATATTTGTGTTTGAATTTGTAGGGTTGTTGAATTTAGTCTCCTTTTCTTTCAACTTTGCCTTCGGAAATTTATTTTCTCTTTTATTTATATCATTTCTCACAAATCTGTGACATTCTATTTTATAGGAAATTCTGCAAAAGTCCACAAATTTTTTCATTTGAACTTAAAAGTTTATTTTAGCAAACTTATCTGACATCATGGGAGATAAAAATACAACACATTTAACTTTACATTCAATTACTTCAGTTTTGGAAATAGTAAATTAATAAAACAATTTAATTATTAAGAACATGTAATTGAAATAATGATGTGAATCTGGCTAAGTGATGTCATTATACTGTTTAATCAGTGTAATGACACAACCCATAAATATTGATAATTTACTTTATCACTTATGTCATTGGAGAGTTGGCACCTGCTTGATGCCTAGTCAGGACTAACACCACTAAGTCTCGTTGACCTGGAAGCCACAATGGCGGGGTTTGGTTTAAAAGTAGGTCACATGAGCGGCCATGTGCGTGGGCAATCAGATTTGTGATGGAGACCGCAAGACAGCAGGTTGGAAGTGACTCACTCAGATTCCAGTTAAATAAACAAATAACTGTTTATTTGAAAAAAGAGGAAAAAAGGTTTATGATAAATATATCGAAACAACTATGTAGGTAGGGTCGTGCGAGAGAGAGTTTACATTTGAGTGCATGGAGGATAAATACTTCATAATCTGATGTTTGTAAGTTAGCAAAAGTTGTTCTTTTATGTCCATTTGGATCTTGTTAAATTAGTCCGTAACTTTGAGTTCTCATCACCATTGAGAGGAGTGAACAAGGAATGAGGGAGCTGAGATATCTGAAGATAATATCCAAATGATTTTACACAGGAGCACACAGATGAATAATCCAAGTTTGATTACAAGAGAACAACTGAGCTGTGTTGGTTGCTAGTTGTTATATTAAAATGACGAAATCGGGACAGCAGGTCAGAAAGTCACAAGAAAGTGTCTTTATGGATACTGGGAGCTAAAAAGATGATGTATTCCCAGGTGTAAAAGTTGACAGATAGTTGACAAAGTTGATATTATGATATTAATTTGTTTATGTTGAGGTCTGATTCTCACACTTATAATTCAAAATTCGCACATCATTAGGTTTTATAAATATTTTAAAAAAATCTTATTTTCCATTTACTTTCAATGTTGATTTCAAATATAATCGTGGTGTCTTGAAATATATCACTTAAATTATTTTGTTACTGATTGCTCTACTAAAAATTACTAATTTCACCAATTGATAGATGTTTTTAACCTAACAAATATTTCTGTAAAATGCAATGGAACAAGTCTGTACAATGATACATAAAAAACTGATTTCTTTAAGAGAGGGTGAGGAAAAGCAATGAAATTCATTGACACTCCAACAGAGCAAGTATTTGGTGTATATGATTACCAATTAATGGAAGCATATATAGTTTTTGAACCTGTTTGATGTTTTCTTAACATAACCCTAGCAAGTTTAAATATAAAAAAGAAAAGTTTATTGTTTAGTATAATATGTTAAATTTTAAATATAAGTTTTCTAAAATTTATTTGTAGAAAAAAACAAAGGTCTTTACATCATTCAATTATTAAAAGATATTGTCAGTAAATTTTTATAATTTAATCATTTTTGTTCGGGAAAAATTGTTTGTTTTAGAATCTGTTACATTAATAAAACAATCATTTAATAGATAAAATAAAACTGAAAGAAGCAAGAACAAAAACAAAATTTAATTCTAAACTCTGGCTAGTGTAAAATCTTTATTTATACAGTAGATCATCGTTTATCCGAATTAATTGGGGACTGGGGTTGTTCGGATAACTGATTATGTACAAAAAAATGTATTAATCTATCCCATGTTGAAATTTTTCTCTGTTGCATGTCGCTTTGCGTTGAATTTTCATCGATGTTAAGCCTAACGAAAATTTTTATAATAATAATTGTGGCTATTGTATCATTAAAATTTTTTTTATTTCGTACAAAGTAAATGTATTGAAAAATATAAAACCAAAAGAAAAATTATACTTTAGAAGTTAATCTAGTATCAAAAATGTTCAATTCAGCACGACACAGTCCTCAGAAAAACACCATACAAAAGTGCCAGTGCTGCCAGCTAAAACACACACACTAACAAAAAAAATATAGGTGTAGCCCAAGACGTAGCCAAAGGTTGCAGCGCCACGGCACTAACGGAAATTAAAATTTGCCAACTGGAACTCATTCGGTTGACCGGCTTTCGTATAAACGATACTCTACTGTACTAATCATGCTATGAATTATCATTTGAGATGAAGTATTTGTAAGGAGGTAAATATCAATCGAATAGTGAGATTTTGAAATTATTTAATGTTTCAGAATAAGTTATAGATTACTGGTAGGAATTTAAAAATGAGAAATTTGTTCTAATATGAAATTAGAATATTCACATAGTTTCTGAAGATAGATAGGTAAAATGTACAAATGAATTACTTAAAGAAATAATATATCTAAAAAATTTCCAATTAATTATGATACATTAAAATTGATTGTCAAGTATAATATAAATTTTAAAAAATCATTAGTTTTTATAAATATCACTTATGGTAGATGTTATTACATACTATGAATGTACAGGTAACCCCCGTATAACACGGGAGTTACGTTCCAAAAAATTGCCGTGTTATGCGAATCCGTGTTATACGAAACAAAGAACTAATACGAAAAGGAGGGTTTGGATCCAAAAATTAAAAAACATACTAGTATATTATTATAATTAAGATAAATATATTCATAAAAATTTTTTAAGTGATACATATTAATATAAATTAAACAATGTTTTCTTCGTCATCACTAAAAACACTATTAATTAACCGAGAGCGTTTTCTTTTTGGCAAGGTATCCTTATCCTCTGAGCATTTTTCTGCATTATCTTCAGATCCATGCTTTACCTTTTGCAAAAAGTATGTAATTTAGATTGCTTGCTTCTAGTTAAAAGGTCTTTATAAATTTCCTTATATGGTGCAAAGTACTTATGAAGAATAAAGCAAGTATGGAATAAGGGGAAAACATTCGGCAACATCAGAAGCAGAAGCGTCGCGATCTGGCAACATTGAAACAAGTTTCGAGAAGGACCACGTGTATCGACAGAAGGCGAGAAGAGAAAATTTACATACTTAAGTACTAATAGTTCACGAAAATAATAATTTTCGTGAACTATTATTACTTAAGTATGTAAAAATTTATTACATTTCCTGTTGTACGAGGGTTTTACCCAATTCTCGAACCGTGTCAGAGTGAATCCGTGCTATAAAAGTACCGTGTTATACGGGGGATGGTACCAATTCTCGAACCGTGTTAGAGCGAATCCGTGCTATAGAAGTGCCGTGTTATACGGGGGTTACCTGTATGTCTCTAATCTGAAATTAAGTTTAGTATACTATCATTACAGCTTTCAGGTTAGACACTTCTTAAAGTGACATACATTCATAGTACATTAGTTTTTATTTATGGATGTAATTTATATATTGTAAACATCAAAAAAATAGTTCTTTTTAGACTAAAACCAATTTTAAACATTAAAAAAAAAGATTGTATTTTATATTTTAGTTTTACAATGGATTATAATTTTTTATACAAGCAGTCGTGAGTTACAAATGTCTGATTTATAGACAAGTTGTACTTTAAATGAGTTGCTATAAAGACAATTTTTCTTTAAAGACAATTATATCTTTAATAATACTAGTGTATTATGCATTTAGTTTATAATATAATCGCTAATTATAAATGAATTGTCATATGGTATTTTGTGGTTAGATTATACCTATAACACTATACTTATGGAATTCAAAATCATGTATAAACACAGTGTCTGTGGCATGACTTTATGGCACAGGTGCCACAAACACTGTGTTTATATATGATTTTGAATTTCATAAGTATAGTGTTATAGGTGTAGTTAACCACAAAGTTTATTATTATTATGTACTGTATTGTTATGTTCAAGATGCTTTAGTGTATTTGGAAGTATTTTATATGCATAGAGTTAAAATATAAACTATATACTAAGACAAACATTTAACTAACTGATGGCCAACTGTATACATGTTGTGACTTTCCTACAAATTCAATTTAAAGAGAGACTTAAGTTATGAACAAGTTCCTGCCATAAGGTCTGCCTGTATGTAATTAGTAAAATAAAAATCTTAAATATAACATTAGAATGTTATCAAATATTTTATCTTGAACGAAATGGAAATGGAATTTTCTTATTAATTGAACTGTGTCATTAGGTTTTAGAAATAGTTTAATTAAATTGATATAATAGCATTTTGTAAAACTTTTGACACAATATAAAAATTAATAATTTACTTTCAGACAGTTAAGCCATCATCATCATCATCATCCTCAGCAACAACAACGTTACAGTGCATACAGGAGAATCCGCAATTAGATAATGTGGAAGTAATGGACACTGCTATACATGAAAGTTGTATGAATTCTGATCCAGAAAATAATAGTAGTAATAATTTAGATATTAAAGAGCAAGAAACAGATAACCAATCTAAACCTTGCACTAGTGGAACGGATAAGAGCGGTTCTCAGCAAGAAACAAGCACCACTCAAGAAGAAAGTGCCGATAATTCTCAACCCTTACAAGCAGATAGTGAACCTGCTGTTGTAATGGAAATGGACACTTGGGAAATGGAAAGTAATAGTGATGAAGAAATAACTCCAAGGCCAAGACATAATTTAAGTACAAGAAGAAGGTAATTATAAGATTTACATCATGATAATTCTACATCGAATGTTACTTTTAGAATATACCAACTAATTTTTCATTTTATAGGTAAGTAGCCCAGAAATTTTTAGAACATTTGTTTATGAAACATGAAATTAAATTTCTGCAATGTATAATGTTCTTTTATATTAATTTTTCAAAATTAAATGCATGCAGTTTTTTAAGTTAATTGTTAAGACAAAATGTGTTCAAACATTTGTTCAAAGGATTTATTCAAATTTTCTTACAAGTTCCTATTAATATCTAGGAAAAGTTCAAGACTTCATTAAACCATTAAAAAGTATAACAACAAAAGTCATAATGCAAATTTAACTTTTATATTGTTAATATTAATAATATAATATAATACAGCATATTATAGAAAATGTTTGAAATGATTATATTCTTAAGTTTATTATAACTTTGGTTTTATATTCAATTTATCATATTTAACTTATTGTTTTTTGAAACATGTTGCAAAGTTATTTATTAACTAGATAATGAAACTGAGCTCTGCAGCATAGAAAATTAAAACTGTGCAAAACAGGATTTAAAACTGATCAAAATCTAAAATTGTTGTAGAGATCAATGTAAATTGACAGTTGGAAACTCACTTGACATATAATGTGTGATCAGCTTATAACCAGCTATTCATGCATAGACTCTGCATGGCAGCCTTTGACTGCAAATGTTTGTCCATAGATCAAATTTCAAAATTTTGGCTTCATCATGACGTCAGTCTTCCCAAGCTGTACATATTTGCAAAAATTTGTGTTTAGTGATAAAGCAATTGCTTTTAACTTTGATCACAGACAAAAACACTTTTCTGGCTTATGAAGAGCTCTGCTTATACTCCACTCAATTATTCAGAATAATTAAAAACAGTCTTTAAATTTAGTTTGATATTCATTCATAAATAACAGTAATTGTAATAATAAATATTATTACAGTAAAATCCATGATTTAACAGACAAAATTTCTGATCTATAATGTCATATGTGAAAATTAACACCCTGTTAATACTAAAATGCTTTTTATATGTAATTAAATTAACAGGTGGTTATGTTTTTCTTTTTCAAATTTAACCCTTAACTGGTTTCGTAAATTTTACAATCATAACTGGTATCATGGGGGCTGTGCAGCCCCCAAGCAAAATTTGCCTTTAGAGAGCAAATTTAACAATGTGACAGTTCAAAAGTGCATAAATGCTAAATGGAACCCTTCTTTAGTATAATCAACTTTTATTTATTTATATAATTTTCTTTACTTAATTATTACAAGAAATCACAAAATTGTTACAACTTTTGGTGTATGCTTTTTTTAACAATACAAAAATCTACCCTATTGTAAGTTTTTACCAAAGATATTTTTTTTTTCTTATTCTTAAGAAACTAATCTTATAAAAAAGTATCTCTTATAGCATCTAACTATCATTTGTTAAAAAACCACAGGTAATATAATCACTTCTAGACTCAGGAACATTTTAACGCAATTACATAGTTCAGTCTTGAGAATTATCGCATAGTATTTTTGTAGTACTATGCACTTTGCAAATAAATTTCAAACAACTGTTGCACTTAGTAGCATATTTACCATCTTTTTTTCCAGCACAAAATGACAACATACTCTTTTCAGGAGATTTCGGCTTGATCTAGCAATTTGTATAATTATCATCTATTAGCAGTTCAAATGATTCTTTGGTAGTCATTTTGAATTTTTGATGCAAGATTGAGATATCTTTGCAAAATAATTGTAAAAATAAAAAAATATATAAAAACACATTTCCACAAAAAACCAATGTAACTGGTATCGTGGTGGTTAGAAGGTACGTAGCTGATTATTATATCAGGTTGTAAAGATAAAATTTAGCCTTTTTGAAAACAAAAAAACTTTATTGACAGTAACACAACAAAGATCACAGTTCAGTCTTGTAGGTAATCACCATCAATATCAATCACATCTTGCCACATTTGCTGCAAACTATAATATAGTCAATTCATCTGACAATAATTATTTATCTTGAATGATATCTTTTTAAAATATTCTGTTTTGTTTCAATTATTGTTTTGAAGTATGAGTAACAGTGACATTCTGAATTACATTTCTTCTATATAAAGAATTTCATATAATTTATTCATCTTCATCTGAATTTTTTACTTATTCCTTTGTATTCATTTTGTTCTAATTACTTTTCTGGCTTTCATATTTAATAATAATTTTTCTAGTTTTAATGTAGTTAAAGATTATTTCATACATCAAGATGTTTACTCTCCGTTTCAGTCTTTGGATAATTTTGCATTGATATTTTGCACATTTGTTCCTTAGACTTTTATCATCATTTAAATATTTTATTAATGGCTTTTATGTTTTTCAGTACAGGCATCCCCTTTCTTAAAATTAGCTTTATGCCATTTTGATTTTACAGTACAGTAGATTCTGCTTAATTGGGCCATCAGTTAATTGGGGAAGCTACTTATTTGAATAAAAATACATAGAACAGAAACAAATGAACAAATTTATATTAAATACATTGCAATTATTTGGGCCTACTTGATGCTTATTTGGGATGATAACAATCATAATTGAATAACAAACTGTAGAATAGTGGCATTTGATATAATCAGATACTATCAATATGATTTTTCCAATATTGAAGTCAGAAAAATGAATACTAGCTACTATAGTTATTGACATTTGCTATTACTGATATAGGGAATTATTAACTGCAATTGCAATAGATAGTTTCAGTTTTGTATTACACCAATAAGAATGTGTTGATGGCCTCTGATGTTTTTACAAAATGATTGATGAGTTAGGATGCAGAACTGTAATAGAAATCCAGAAAAATTTTGATAATTTTGTACAACTGCAAGGTAAATATTAATTTACATGATTTAACAAACATTGAAATGAAACTTTTACCTCCTAATACCACAGAAATCAAAAGTTTTAGGATCCATTATCATGTAGGCTAGTTTATCATATCCTCGAAGCTGTTGAGACAAATTTTCAGACATTATTTAAAGATACAGAAGTTCGCGCAAGGTTTCAATGTTAACGGTGATACAATTAATTGGCAAAGGCAAGGAGTAAGCAGCAAGACAATTTAGAATTTTGCTTTTGTAAAAAAAAAGGCTGACAAATTTACAATTTAAAAAAACTTAACAGAGACTAAAAATATCTTCACTTATTTTGACTGTTTTGCATTTTTTGCAGAGGCATAACCTCTAAAGAAAGGTCGTCTCTGCTGTTTTTTCCTGGACTGTGTAATAAGTTAAGACATTTTTAGTCTCTGTTACGTTTTTCTTAAAAAACAATTCAGAATTGTTTTGCAAAATATGGTTTTATGAATTCAGATATGGAGATTACAGGTAAGAGCTATATGGAAAATGAAATTATTTTGGAACTGCAACAAGTCAAAAATTATGAGAATTTTTTACTAATAGAGAATGGCCTACAATGAAAATGCAGATTACGAGACAATAATTATTGAACAAAATATGACAAAACAGTCATTTTCTTAGAATCTCTGATTAAACAGGATACTAGGAAAAATATTGCTGAATTGAAATGTTTCATTTGGTAAAGGAAGGAAGACAGCCCTTTATATGCTTTAGACTTGTGTGCTGATTTTGTGCAGTTGCAGTTAGTAAAGTAAAGATAGAGTACACTTAATACATTTTTTAAAGATTGTAATAAAAATAAACATAATTAAAAATAAATTAAAAACAAAGTCTCCCTTCATTATTATACTTCTTTAGTCTCTAGACCAATTTGATGGGAGGAATTCAACTTGAATAAAACTTGACAAATGGTCTGTATTATCATTATATTAGTATTTATTTTATGAAAGTCTTTATCTAACCAAGAAAATAAAGTCAATTCTTCCTATTTCAGAATAAGCACACAGATAGTTGTAATTTTTTTTACAGTGTAGTAATTTCATTTTTATGCACATAATTAGTCAAATTATCTGTTTCTTGGTGTGGCCCAATTAAGCAGAATTTACTATATTTTATGCTTTGTTTACATTAGTATCTGTTTTGCTAACAGAGAAATTTGAAGAAGATATTCACTTTTATGAAAAAAGACAAAAGAAAAAATTAACATTTAATATTTGTTCTGTGCTAAGTTGTTATACAATATGCACCCTGAGTAGTGAGACCATAAGACATGTAGTTTTGAACTGTGTCTATTAGTATCTGTGCTTTATCTCAATTTATTTTGTGCACATGTTGGGTAGATAAGACCCAAAGTATTAGAAAAGCCTGAGAGAGCTCTTAAGGCTGCTGCACTTTGTATAAATTACAATTGTTTCAATAATAATAATAATAATAATAATAAAGTAGGAGGAAGAGCTGTCTGCTTTTGCAAACTTAGCACACTACGAAGAGAAAGGAGTGAAGAAAGGGTTGAAGGAAGGGTTCTGAAGGGAGAAGTATAAAGGAAAAGAGGAAAAATAACGCTGAAAAAAGTTATTAGGACCTCAGAGTGCTGCATCGGAAATTATTAATAACCAAAATTTCAAAAGTTGACAAGACCGTTATACAGTATTAACAATTACGAGGAAGTATCATTCCCACTTTTACTATATGTTAGTGTTATTTTAGGTTTNGAAAAGAGGAAAAATAACGCTGAAAAAAGTTATTAGGACCTCAGAGTGCTGCATCGGAAATTATTAATAACCAAAATTTCAAAAGTTGACAAGACCGTTATACAGTATTAACAATTACGAGGAAGTATCATTCCCACTTTTACTATATGTTAGTGTTATTTTAGGTTTCACGTCTGTTGCAATTCAGTAGGTTAGTTTTTGGGTGTGAGTGCTCAAAAATTTTTCTCATAAGTTAATGGTAACTGCCTCTTAGCTTTACATCACTTTGAGAGCGGTTTTGATAGGGAATTACTTTCAGAAAGCAGAGCAAAGTAAAATTAGTTAGGAAATTTTTATTTAAATGTAATTTTGTATATATTCTAGATAACTGATTGGTAAAAATAAAAATTGCTTATTAATTTTAATATTATTATTATAAAATGAAGTTTTTTACAGAAAATAGATGATATGCAGTAGTTATAAGTATAAATTTACCAATTTAATAGATGATTTTCAGTTATTTTGTTTTAATTTATATAATTACAAGAAAATTTGAATTTATTTGAAAGTAATTTTTATAATATTGTTCATTGGTTTTAATTAGATTAATTCCATATTTCTTGTAATATTTTATTTAATCACTAAATATTCTAAGGCATATTACCTACTTACTCATTTTAAATTGTAAGGGTTGGTATATTTTAAAAGTAACATGTTGTATATTATTTTATTATTTATTGCTTTTAAGGATTCTCAGATGAAAGAATGTATTTTTTAGGAGTAGCAGCGGAAATATTCCAGACAATATACTTAAATCTATTAACGAAGAATTGAGATGGCGTCGCGAAGAAAGGGAGCGAGAAAAGGTGCAAATAATGAATGTACCCCAACCGACAGTGAAAAGGAAGTTTATGGGACACAGAAATGCTAGGACAATGGTAAATTGATACACTTGGAAAATGTTGAGATTTTTTTTTTTTTTTTGATAGTTTGAAAACACGAGTGAAAAATGTTTAAAAATTTGCTTTAAATTAATTAAATTGCCTCAATGTCCTTTTTCTTATGAAAATATAATTTAATAGATTAAAGAGTCAACATTTTGGGGAAATAATTATATAATGAGCGGTTCTGATTGCGGGCACGTATTTGTTTGGGATCGATACACTTCAGAATTAATTATGATAATGGAAGCAGATCATCATGTTGTAAATTGTCTTCAGCCTCATCCGTTTGATCCAGGTAGGTCAGAACATGAATAACTTTTAATGATTATGCTTAAATATTTTAAATTTGACTGTTAAATGACAAGATATTACATCGCTAGAGACATGTGTGACTTTGTTGTGTCATGATAGAATTGAGGAGTGTTGTATTTTGTAATTTAAAAATTTTAAATTTATATTAGTTAACACATATAATCCAACCCAAACATTGACACATGTTTGAATTTATATGTAAGGACTTGTGTGTGTGCCTGTGTGTGTTGTAGTGTTTCCCTGTAGAGCAAGGTCTGCAGGGCTGAACACAAAACACACAGACAAGTCGGCTCAACAATATCTGGGATTTTAAAGTTCGTTAATTACAACGGGATATTTACGCAAGGCGCGAATTAATAACAAAATTGTGTTATACCCGAGTCAACGCTACATACGTTCACCTCGTTCCTCTCTTCCCTCCATTGACTATGGGGATTCGCAACACGTGGAAAAGCGGGATGACGAAACAGCGCGTAACAAAAAAGATATATAACAAACGTTACTCACGACAAAAATCTTGGCCGCGTACAAACATTTGAAGAACTAAACGATGCCTACTAATCTTCCACCGATCTTCTCTCACTTGAACGAGTTAGAGTTCACCACCACACAGTTCCTATTCATATGGAAACCGATTTCTTTTCCTTTGTCTCCCTTCTTCCTCGGGTTTCTCACGTTCAGCGCTTTGATTACCCACACCTGGTTGGAACACCACAGTCGGGAACAAGCCGGAAAACCAAAAAACAAAAGGGTCCGTACTCCACGTGGGTCACGTCCTTATATATCCTACTAACCGGATATACACCACACGTGACCTCAACTGGCCAATTGGGCTGCCAACACACGATTAACTGGGGAAGGGTGGTACCACGAAACAAAACGAAAGGGGTGAGGGAAAAACCGAAACAAAAAAAAAAAGGAAAATAGTTGCGAAGCACTACAGTGTATATGATCAGAAGAAAATAGTTGATGGCCACATTTGAAGGTAATCTTTACACTTCACAGCCACAGAGAGGTAATCCTTTCACTTGCCAGTCATGGACATTCAATCCTTTCCTGTTTTTTAGCATCAGTTGCTTTGTTTTTATTTTGTTTATTTTTGGTGCCCATTTTATGTTAGGTGGATGCAGTGCTTTTTTTTTTATTTTATTTTTTGGTCCTCGTTTTTATTAGGGATATTCAATCACATGAGGGAGCATGGACATGCTTTCTGATGTGATTGAGCATGTTTAACAGAATTTAGGGAGAGCATTTTCAATAAAAATTATACGGAATAAATAACAGATTGAGTATTTTTCTTTAATTACATTTTTGTACTTCTCATCTCAATGGAAGATGGCAAAATTTAATCAAAATTGATATATCAAATTTTGAGAATGTACACAACTCTGTAAGCTACATAGAATAGGCTTCACTAATACTCCACATCAGCAAGCAACTTCATTAATTTTTTACTGGTCTAAAATGTGCTATGCATGAGTTTCATAGATTTATTTTTCTTCTTATTTTTTATTATGAAATGCAAATTTGTATAATGTGTTAATTTTCTGCTGTTTACTTTTAACCCGAGATGACAATAAACTTTTCTGGAATTAAATTAGTTTTATTACAGCAATACATTTATTTTGCTAGTTAAATTAATTTTATATAAATTACTATTATATTAAATTTGATTTTGCAGTTTTAGCAACAAGCGGAATAGATTATGATATAAAGTTATGGGCTCCACTACTCGACGAACCCTTTTTTGACAGGGAGAAGGCACAAGAGGTAAAATAATTAAAATTACTTATTGAATTACAGTTAATTGAAAATTATTTTTCAAGCATAAAACTTTCAAGTTCTTCTAAATGCTATTAATAATTATATATTTGAAAAATCTATTAATTCTTATTTATTAAGAAATTTGCTAACATAATTTTGAAGCATAGCAAATTAAAATATAAATTATGAATTAAATAAAACAAAAATCATAGAAATCTAAAGATTCTGAATAATCATTTCCAATTTACATTACTTCAGTAAAGTTATTTTGAAATATTAAAATCAGATTATATTCATAAGCTTTAAAAAATTTTTAGATAATGAAACGTAACGAAGTAATGTTGGAAGAAACAAAAGATACAATTACTGTTCCAGCTTCGTTTATGATTCGTATGCTTGCATCTTTAAATCACTTGAGACCCGCAGGTAAAATGAAATTTCTTGTAAGATTGTTATACAGATGCAATTCTAAATGTATGAGTAATATACTAAAATATAATTATTTGTCATCTTTATACAGGTAGAATGTCAGGTTTGCGACGTGGCAATCAAGAGACAGATAACAACAACACAGAAAACACCAATTGATTTTTTTTTTCTTCTTAAAGTTTGTGACGATAATCAGACATCATTTGTAAATGAATGGCATCTTCCACAGAGTTACCGAAATATACTTTTAAAAAATTTTTATTTGTTGCAACGAGTGAGAATTCTTTTGCTTGTGTACTGGCCGCACGGCTTCCTCTCAGTGCAATAAGCAAGTTCAGAGTTTGTCAGAAAAGTCATTACAAGAAAAACTTGCTTTTTTAAAAACTACAGAGTAGCTTTAGGCAGAATTGTTATTTATAAACTTGCAACACTTTCTTACATTAATCGACAATAGTTGTATCGTATGACACTTCTTATCGTATCTTTCTTTAGTATAAAAAAGAAAATTTATGATTTCAAGATATAAATATATATATAATTAAATTTCTAATTTTATATCAAGATGTCTTCATCTTACATCAAAAGAAATTTTTCAAAAAGAAGATAGCCTCGTACGTAGCTATATTTGTGTCCGTAGTTTTAATCAATTCGTGAGAATTGTGAATAGAATATTTATACCTGTGACTTTTTTATTGAAGGAGTATTGCATTAACAGAACTGTTTAATGTATAAAAAGTGATTGGGTGATAACGAATGGAAAAAAAAGCTTTGTTTTTTTGTTTTGTATATTAGTATTAATAATACAGATTTCTACATATTTCTTCGACAACACGATAATTACACGGTATGTTTTAGTTTGTATTTTTATCACATTAGTTCCTATGCAATATTTTGTAGTTACAGATTTGATTGTTTTGGTGCTGGAAAGTTATCGTGTTTGCTCGATACGGTGCGATCCAAAATTGCTTTTGATTCCGACGTACAATGATTTTGGCGGCTTGTTTAGCTAGAAGAACAAAACCAATTTTGTAAAAAGTGCAGTTTTAAATAAATTATAATGTTTCTTCACATTATATCAGTTGGCATTCATTTAATTCAAAAGCATTATGAAATTTATAAACTTTGTTTTCGCTCCTAACCGATACATATTGTTTTTAATCGTCATAAGCATTGCATTTCATGCACAGTAATGAGCTCATTAATACATCATGAATTTTAGAGTGCCTTTATAATTGGAAATAATTAAGTCCTTAACAAACTGGTTTTAAGGATTAAATTTTGATCGTTCTTGTTAGGAGCGTCACTCATATTTATAAAGTAACTTGCTTCGGAGATGAATTGTTTAGTATCGGAAATTCCTGTAAGACTCGTACCATTCTGATATTTACATTAAGGAAACCAAACGTTAATTAACGGAGAAAGGTCTTCAGACTAACTTTGGTTTGCGGTAACATACACATTTCAGGTTTTGAAGTTGAATGTTTGGGTTGAATGAAGCTTGTAGTAATGTTCAAAACAAACCCCAAACATTTTGAATGTTTTTGCAAACTGAAGTTAGTGTGATTAAAGATTTGAAAACATCTTTTGCAACTTTTGGTTTCCTTCTATTGAAAATCTTGCATAGAAGAGCCACAATAATAATAATAATTATTATTTTGGCTCTTCTATGCAAGATTTTCAGTAGGCAATTGGCAATACACAATAATAATTATTATTGTGTATTGCCAATTAGGGTTTATACAAAAACCGACTTGTTAAAAATCCGGTTTTCGAATTTTTACCCCTCCAAGAAAAATGGAGATAAGGAATATTTACAACTTTTAGAACTTTTTAATTTATTTAATATTTATAAAATTTCAAAAATATAACAAAATAAAATCGACCGACGTCTACAGAAAGAAATAAATTGCTAGATTATAACATTAAACTATAAAATTTACTGTATATAAAACCATAAGGAAAAACGAATAACAATGCATGACTACAAAATATTATTTTAGTTTTTATTTTTTCTAAGAAAATATGATTTTAGAAAGCAAAGAACGTCTATAGATCTATTGCACAACTGTCTTTTTTGCACACAAAATTGCCAGAATAATTTGGATATAATCTGGATAATATTCAAATTCACATAAGAAAAATTCAAATACGCCTTCACTCGTTAATAAGTAGGACGACAAGATGCAAATATTGTCGTTCTAAGGCATCAGCTGCTAAACGTATTGGTCCTAAAATTTTAAGGAGCTGTACAATTCTACATGTGAGAAGCATCGATATCATTCAAAGCTAAAAATGTTTTTCTGTTGTTGCAGCATTTTTCGTTATTGTGGAGAGAATTGGACGCTTTTTTGTTTTTGTAGTTAGTTTTATCAATCTTAGTATTATTTAACAATATTCCCGTTTTATGCCAGAGACGATTTTGTGTCAAAATGTTGATGTTTTTAATCAAATAATTCATTTTATGTTTAAGTCTAAGCTCAAAAACCGGTTTCTTTTAGTGGGAAAACCCGGTTTTCAAATTATGCAAATTTCTTCAAAAAACCGACAAATCCTATTGTCAATGTTCATAAGTGTAACCACGACTATGAAAGTGCATCTAGCCGGGCCATACATATAGAGAATAAAATATAATATATATAGTGCAATTTAATATATAATACTTCCCAGTTACATAATTTTATGTTAATAAGAGAAATTACAAAGGTGGTTTTATAATCAACGAATTAACATCTCAGATTCGAGACCGTTTGGATTGTTTCCAAAATACTTCCAAATAAACTAACCGGCCGAGATTGGTCGACATTTAAGAAATATAAAAGTGCTTTCAAGAGACTACTTATGTTTGAATTTGTACAATCAAAAAATTGATGACCCACATCATGTATATATTTTGAAGTACATGCATACAAGTTCTCGAAACATTTATCCAAAGGAAATACACTGTTATTTACTTCTATACCAATACATTCGATGAAATTTGCTAGAGTGGTGCTATTATTAGTCAAACATAAACTGCGGAGAATGTTGTCCGTACCATTGCTCGACGAGTTTACACATTTCGAAATATTCAGATTCACCTAGAAATAAGCAAAAACATTTTTTACACTACAAAATAAAAACAACCCAAGTGCAAAATTAACAGGAATTTTAAACTAATCTAAAAAAGACAGTTTTGTTTGATGTTTAATAAAGGGTGGCCGTATTGGAGTTTATTTTTCATCAGTTTGAAAGATAAACTGAAAATAGGAATAACTAAATGCTTGGGCAATTAAAACCACTGGACATTAGTTAGTCACCTCACCAACTGGCTGGTAGTGGTTTTCTTCACACGCCTAACTTTCCCTCAGTCCTCCAAAGAGGGAACCCCCTTGCTAGATTGCCCAAGCGTTGCTTTGTCTTTTATCAATTTAATCCCAAACACACGAAAATTGGGTAAAATCTATATTACAATTATTCAAATTAGATAAGTAGGTTTAGACAGAGATTTTGATATATTACATATTCTAAATTGGCCCGATCTCCCATTATGAATGACTACATTGAAACAGACCCTGGCGCAAATCCATACAGTTTATAGTATTTCATATTAAAAATATTAATATATAATACAGTACTATACTTACTCGAGTATCTAACATTGATGATTTGCCGAGGCACGAGAGATTAATTAAACCGCTTTGCCTTGTATTTAGTATTTCCATTTTATAGCCGACTGAGATAAAACCCAATCCTGCAAGAAAAATTAATTTAAATTTCACAATAGAATTACACATTGAAAAATAAGTTACTTACCGACAATAACAATCGTCAATGGAGAAGCCATACTCGATTCTGTTTAACTGTGCACTTCGCCGCTACGTCTCGGTTTAAATAGTGGTTCTCTACCATATTTAATAGTATGAAAACACGCCAATTTTGGATTTAACAAGTGTTACGGTATTAAATATTCGTGCGCACGTCTGTTACGAAAGCAGTTTAAAAATAATTAGACGATCGTGCCAATATTAATTCTGAATTATCGAATCATCCTCAACTGTGGTGTCTTAATGGCATTTTGTGAGGGACCACAAAGTTCCTATGAGATTTGATGCAGAGAGGTACTACTACTGTTTGAAATTAGAGATGGTAGAATTTTAATAGTATTCACGATACGTCTATGGATAGTGGAGCCAGAAGTGCACGTTTAATTGTCTTAACCATTTCTGACGTACAGTGAATCCTTTTCTCGCAATGCACGTTTTAGAGACTTAGTGTTTAAGAAAATCGAGAAGGCTTTTGGATATAATTAGGCTGTACCTATTTTTGTATCTTTGAATGTTTTAAAGGAATTAGTAATTTAATGTTTTTATATCTGCTTATTATATAATCTTATCATAAATTATTATCGAGTAAAACATCTGCAGAACAAAATAATAAGCCATATGTAGGTACTTTAATGCATTTCATACTTATCGCAAATTATAATTATTTTGCCTAGAATTATATAACTACAGGTTCCCGTTAGTTTGTAACTGTACTTTTGTTCTACAACAGATAAAAAAAAAAAAAAAACAATAATTTCGTCAATATGGCTTTGCTTTTACTGTGACCCATTTTCCCCGCTTGTCTCATAAAATACGGCTGGTTTACGGGATTTCAAGAATGGGCTGCGAGTAGAAGATTGGTATAAAGTGCGTTCTTTTATTCCTCCGCGTAACTCCGCTCGATCGGCATCCGTTTAAAAATTTCATTGAAACGCATTTCTGTATTCCGGCCGCTTGTAGTAGTAGTTTTCGATGGAAAGCGACATGGCGTCCTCCATGGCTCGGATAGTTTGGTTTCAGTGTCTATTATGTGGTTATATGAACGGTGATAAGCGTAATCTCAAATTTTTTTCGATTGTTAGCCGGCGTTCTTATTTCTTTCGTGGCTATTTTGAATGCTCTGTCGGTAAGACAATCCATTTTATGGTTGTGTGTTAGAATTGGAACCCTTCATTAACTTTTGTATCTAAAAACAGATATTTTAAAACTATAGATTTTCGTATCACGATACTATCGATAGTACGGGCGCCGCCATCTTTTTCTTTCTCTTATCTCATTGGTTTTATATGGAGCGTGTAGCCTTTCTGGCTATAATACTCCGAAAGAACGATGGCGTTAGCATCCGATAATTTGGTCGTAGTTTTTAACTGCTTGGATTTATGTGAGAACGGGGGAATAATGCTGTCGTGTCGTGTCCTACCAAGACTTGTCAAGCGCAGCGCCCGAATGCGAGGCTGCCCGATATATATAAGCTGTGAAACCGAGGGCACCTGCCTATTTTTTGGCCCTGTTCTGTACTTGCAAAGATATATGTTAAATAAATGTGTAATATGTTAAGCCTTGTATTCCTTTGCTTCCTCGGACACTATTATTGGACTATTCTCGAACTATTTAGTAAGATTTACGGGAATTTTACAAATGCCTTCCGGGAGGTCTTTTAAGGGTAACTGGCTTCTATTAAGGCGTTACAGACGCGGAGAAAACCCGGAAAACTTGTTAGCGCATTGCTCTGGGACGTCCGGGATCGAATCCGGGTGGTCGGAAAATCTCGGGAAGGTTTTGAGAATGGCTTAACCTAAATATGTCGTGCCTCGTTCTTTTTCAACCTGACGCTCCATTGTTTGCCTGGCCGAATCGATGATATGCCCGATTAGTGCTCATAGGGCAAAAAGAGCAGAAAAAAAACATGTACTAATTCATAATGATGATAAATTTTTATACGTTCGATTCTTGTATGTTAAATTACATAGGAACAACTCATTTTATCTTAATAATTATAAATTATACGGAATTCTTAGTGTAAATACAGTAGAGTCTCGATTATCCGGCCCCTGATTAACCGACACCTCGGTTAACCGACCGTCCTAGTCGGCAAATTTCAAATGTCCGCTAGTGATGTGGCGCTACAATATTTGGCTATGTCTCGGCTACTCTAATATTATTTTTACGTGTTTTAGCTGGCAACAGACATTCGACCATGAAAGGGAGCCAGTATTCAAACGAGGCTTAATTTTCTAATTTTTAACGATACAATAGCGACGATTATTATTTTAAAAAATTTTTGTTAGGCTTAACATCGATGAAAATTCAACCGCAAAATAGGTTAATAGCGATATACTAATTACGTGGGATATAATAATATACTATACTAATAATGTATTTTTTCATATTTTTCGGTTATCTGACTTTTCAATTATTCGACCAACCCAAGTCCCCAATTGAGTCGGATAATCGAGGCTCTACTGTAGATTGTTTTTACTGATTATCAATTTGAATATTCACGATCCTACCTATGAAAACAACAATTCTTCAAAAAAAAAATTACAGAAACCAATAGAATTTTTAAAATTCTCTATATCTACAGATTTTATTTCTAAGACAATAGAATATGAGTAATCTTAAGGTTGCAGATAAGCATAATAAAATTCGTGGAACAATTTTATCCAAGACAATCGCTAATANATAGCGATATACTAATATACTAATTACATGGGATATAATAATATACTACACTAATAATGGATTTTTTCATACTTTTCGGTTATCCGACTTTTTAATTATCCGACCAACCCCACTCCCCAATTGAGTCGGATAATCGATGCTCTACTGTACAAACATCGGCTTAAGTACTGTATTTGAATTTAAGATTGTACCACGTATTCTAAGGAAAAATAAGATGTTAATAGTAAAAAGTGGTATACTATAACAATTTTATTTATTCATTATTAACTTTTTACTCTTTTCCCTCAACACATTATGGATTTGGCTAGGTTCACAATGGGGACCTCCGGAGCCTGCACTATCCGGTACAGACCATCCTTTAAAAATTCCTGTGGTTGCTCGCCCGGATCTCCCAGAGAGGTAGGATTAGGCCTTAACTACAGTATTTTATTTAACTAAAATATTTTTAAAAACATTTTGATTATTTATCCGTATATAAATTAAACATAATAATTGTCATAATACATATGTTAAGCTTGATACGTTATCAAATGCAAACAAAACTGATAAATGATTTCTCTTTTGTACGCTCATAAGTTTTTATATTGATTATTCTTATAAAAATTAAATAGTTACAACAATTAACGTAATCGTATTTATATCTATATTTTAATATGTCGGCCTTGAAATATTTACATTGAACTGATAATACGCGATGCGTTCATTAAAGCGAAAGATAATGACGTAACATAACGTCGAAAACTACGTTTGAATTTACGAACACTCCAATAGCTTTGCTTTTACTGTGACCCATTTTCCCCGCTTGTCTCATAAAATACGGCTGGTTTACGGGATTTCAAGAATGGGCTGCGAGTAGAAGATTGGTATAAAGTGCGTTCTTTTATTCCTCCGCGTAACTCCGCTCGATCGGCATCCGTTTAAAAATTTCATTGAAACGCATTTCTGTATTCCGGCCGCTTGTAGTAGTAGTTTTCGATGGAAAGCGACATGGCGTCCTCCATGGCTCGGATAGTTTGGTTTCAGTGTCTATTATGTGGTTATATGAACGGTGATAAGCGTAATCTCAAATTTTTTTCGATTGTTAGCCGGNTTAATTAATTTATTAATATTAATATTATAATTATATTTATTAATCAATATGTAAATGAATGAGAAGGTGCAATTTAATTTAATTAATTTTAGATCGTTCGGTGAAGTTTGAAAGTTTCGGCTACCGTCGAAGCACGCTTCTAGTCTCAGAGATGGCCGAAATGGAAGAAAGCGACTTAAAAGTTAGTTTTAATCGAATTATATCGCTTATAAAAGTCAATTTATATAAAAATATAACGAATTACGTTTAAAAATTTCCATCGACCAACGTTAAATCGGACTTAGATTTTGCATTCGGTTTATTTAGCAAATATCCCGGTACATGTTACTTTTAGGTCAATGTGTATGAATGTCTGTACGTACGACGTAACTAAAACTAAATTATATCAACTTACAAATTAATTTTTTCGCGCAAAATTTACTCTATTTACTTTAATATTAATATTAATATCGTCGGTTTTATTATTCGATCGATAGATTTAACGGAATTTAAAATTATTCACGGATGAAATACGATACATGCCACAGTCGCGTGGTGGTTCTCCCAAATTTAGGTAAATGATCCAAATTCTCATCGTTTGAACGAAATGAAGATGCCTTATCTATTAAGAGATGATTCTATTATTAGTCCATGATCTAAGAAAGTTGTTTTTCTTCAATTTAGTTGTTTACTAAACTTTTTTACTTATTTATAATCTTCATTATTTTAGAATATCTAAATTTAAATAGCATTAAAAAACAATTTTCTAGATTGGAAACTTAATGAATAAACCTTTAACTTAGAAAAATATTTATGAAATGTTCTGCAAAATGATGCTATAAAAAAATAATGCTTTAATATGAAATTTGATGACACTTTACCGTGCATTATTAACATTTTTTAGTATTAACGCATTCTAAATTAGCAGTTATCGATCTGTGAATCACCTGAGCCTAGTCGCGGATGAACTGTGGACTACCAGTGCACCCGTCTGTTTCTTATCCCGTAAATATAATTTTAGGTAACGATAGACAAAATATTTTGGCACAATCTATCTGGTAATCTAACCCGAGGGTTATATGACGCACGTTACGTTCTTTTCTCCGTCTAAATTGCATAGATCGGTCCGTAAACTGTCCGATGCGCGATTGCGGACCGTCGTTAGTTTGCGGTTCCCACTTTGAGAACCGTCATTCTAAATGATACCTTTAATGCATTTATCTTATTTGATTATGATAAAAACTGAAATCACTTAGAAATTTCACGAGAGGTATATTTTTGAGAAATTTATTATTATTCTTTTTGAATTAGATATTAACGTGTCTGCAATAATGTTATTTGGGAACTATCGTGCTATACTGGTTAATACAATTATAACAAAATTTGTCAGTCTTTCGTATTGGCTTAAAATTATTTTTACTAGTACTTTCTATCTAATTACGGATCATTGATAGGTTTATGTAGTAACTAAAATGGCATTAGAATGGATATTTAGTAATGTATTTCTACACTATAGTGCTACAAAATTAGCGCGATATTTTAAAAATTATTATAGTATCGGAGGCAGTCTTTTACTTTATATTTTTAATAAACGTTACCGCAGAAATGTTAACGAATAATTACTGTATCAATATATTTACATTTAATGTACATTTATATTGACACTGCTATGTAAGTGTTGTTTTTGCTTATAAGAGCATGCCTTTATATTTAAGGTATGCTCTTATAAGTGAAGATATGTTTCAAAAATGTGAAAACAAGTGACTTTCACGTGTAAGAGCATTATTTATTTGCATAAAAATGCAGCAAGTAGACCTATGATGATTTTGATAAGGTGCAAGTACTAGCAAGTAAAATAATTTTTTGCTGGATTAAGAGATTGGCACTTTTATTAGGCAGGTTCATTAAATCATATGTTATAATGACTGATGATGGTTTCAACAAAGACAAAATAAAACTGATATTAAAATCATTCAGACTTTTTGTACTTTTCCAGCACTAACTTTATATACAGAATAAATGTTTTTGGCCCAATTTACAGACCTGCTTCAGGTTAGAAGCCATTTCATAAATAAAAGCTATGTTGAGTTCTAAAGTGGAACATTTTAAATATTCCATGACATCATTTAAAATTCATTTGTTGCGATTCAATATTTATATATTTAAATATAGTTAAAAAGTGCTTTGGATGATAATGTAAAATACATAATAATAAAATGTCAATGTAATATTTGAGTTCCTACCACGTGTTGATATATATTGGCACACGGAACTGGACAGTTAAGGTTAGAGAGAACTTTGCTTGCTGCCGTATAGATGTCGATGGCTTCAATTCTTAAATTTTGTACGTCGGATAGTTTTCGTCGGATAGTTTTCTTATTAATTCGGCTTCTTTCCAAATTCTATGTTTTTCTCTGAGAAATTCCAGCTTTTAAAATAATTGTATTTTTAAATCAGATACTGGTTTTAATGTGCAATTTACTTTTGTAATAATGATATATTTTATAGTATTTACTGATGATATTTTCATCAAGAATATTCATTGAATAGTGCATTAATTATTTAATTTATCCATTTTCTTAACTACATTGTTTTATAATTATATATTTAACTATGTGCGAGGCTAGTGAAAAAGAATTGAATAACCTCAATGTGCTTTTATTCAGGCTATGATTTGTATATACGAGTAAAGCAACTATGAAAGTTTACTTGGAAAGCTTACAAGTGTTCAATATGAGCTTCATTGGTCAGTCTACAAATGTCAATGCAATATTTCAGTTCCTACCACATGTGTTGAAATATATTGGCATCAGTGATTCTATTGATTGCTACTACAATGTTGATTATTTTTAGTCAGACAGATTCTTGGAGAGGAGAGGTATTTAAATGGGGTCTTTCATAAACACCTATGAAAAAAGTAACATGGAGGAGACTACTTTAAAAGCTGGTGATCACTAGCAACAGCATGACCAATCCACCAGTTTGGCATTCATGTGCTTAATTATTAGAGAGATCGCGGCTAAAGTTTTGTTTGACAATCATGTTTTAGAGATGAAAACCATCTCTAAAACATGATTGTCAAACATTGATCATCACCATCCAGTAAGCCAGTTTGACAATGGCATTTGGAACAATGATGTTTCAAACACCAATGCTCAACATTCGTCGTTCACGTTTTAGAGATGAAAATTTTGGCCGCGACCTCTCTATTTTTAGACATTGTGGTAGTAGTGAGGGGAAGTTCATCCACTTGAATGATGAAGTTAGCACTGTTTTGTTTTAGTTGTGTCTTAAGCCACTCAGTTGTCTTATTGATTTTGTGATGGACTACCAGCAAAAAAGAAAGGTCTAGACATTTTGAGTTGGAGATAACAAAACATATTGGTTTTTGGTAAATCATGGACATGTTTTACAATTCAGTGAAATTCTCAAACCTTCAAATTTGCACATTGTGCTTGTTTGCCTTGATGCTAAGACGGAATGTTAGCATCATCACTGTGTATCTTTTATAAGAAACAATAATCTTACTAAAACTTGCAGTTATTCATAGAACTGCAGATGATAAATGTAGTTCCCTGTATTTAGGTGATGCAACTACTAGAGTTGATGAACCATCTAACTCAGTAACCAGAAAAAACAGCAAATGAACAATTCATTTAAAAAGCAAACATTTGTGTCCATTTTTAAAAGGATATTGTCAGGCTAGTGTTCTAATTTGGAATTACACAAGTTTTGAATGGATCTTAGATACTAGAGTTGTTATAGACATGTTTTTAGACACTTTCATAACAAGTGTCACACAGTTTTTTGCAAAATATCAAGTTCCTGGTTTGCTGTGATTAGAATTTTGTAAAGGTTTCTTGAAGTTGTTCCATCGCCTGATCAGACACCAAAGGACAACCAGATTTTTCTCTTACAAATGCAACCAGTTTTCTTGAATTGATCAAAAACTTGATCATAATGGATCAAGTTTTTGGCTAGGATATTTGCCAAATTTACTCATATGAAATTCTAGGATGGAAAATGCTTAAATGATAATAAGATTTAATGATATAAAGATAAATTATTTATTACATATACTATGGTTTATTTTTAATATATAGTCAACTACCTTAAAGCGAATACTAATAAAGCAAATTTTCATGTTAAAGTGAAGTTAGCTGCTAGCTGTTTCCCTGCAAAATGCTGCTGTTGCAATATTAATTTTCGTACGATAAAGCGAACAAAAATTTTACCAGAATTCATTAAACTGAACTGTAAATTAACTCCGCAACCTCAAGAAATAACCCAACTTCCAGTTATGGAAGTGTGGTTGTTTTTTACAGTTTTTGATATGAACAATAAAAATTAGTACTGTAGTAAATGTTCTATTTTGAGTAGAATAGATTTTTTTCCTCGTAGTAAACATAGATGGGTTCAACCTCCAATTGTAAACCAATTCAAACATCCGATTTCAGTGGACCACTGTACTCAGGAAATAGGGATTCAAGTTTAAAGCAGCTCACTCCTTTAAATGGATGTGGTTGCATGCAAACACTTGCTAGTTTGCATATCAGGGAGTGCATATGGTCATGCAAAGTTACTTTGTACCAAATTTGGCTTTTTTTACTTATTATAAAGTTAAAGATTTATTTATTTATCTTTTAACTTCCTGATGGCTGATGTTATTAAGGTGCCAGCCTATCTGGGTGACCTTGGATTGAATCTAGGTGGTCCATTTAAGTATTCGTAGATATTCTGTATCTAATGTCAAAGTTTTTCAGATGTAGGGAATTAATATAACTCATTTATCAAATGTGTACATTATAAAGCTGTATAAGGAAGATTGAAATAATATATTAATAAAATAAATATCTTGAAAGAATTGCAAATAATATGAAAGCAATGATCAGATGAACTGGTTTGCTGTTTACAAATTTCTTTATATAATTTAGAAGTGTCTAATTCCTAAAGAAGTATAATGTCATATTTCAAAGAAATTTATTTCTCTTAACCTAACAGATATCACAGAGAAGGAGAATTTATCTAAAAATTTCATCGGCATTCTATTCATCCTTTTTTAAATTTATGTTCCTATTGTCTTCACTTTTTCTCCCGTGTTCCCAAACAAAAGACAATGCCAATCTGGAATTCTAGAACAAAAAGCAATGCTTATAAAAACTATTTCTCTTTGTGTTGTGGTAATAACAATCTTCTTGCTGTAATGCAGAAGTACAAATTAATTCCTTTTTAAATGTGATAAATTATTAAAATATGAGTGAAATTTATATAAGTGATATTTCATGACAAATGATAATATCTTTGTATCAAACTACAATGAGATAGTATTATTTATTTTAATATATCACTCAGATTAATTTATATTGATTATTCCCAGGCAATTTTTAACATTAGCAAGATTTTTACGAGCACTTTTATCAATTGTAGTAAATTTATGGTAATTAAATTATAAAAATGCAAAAATTATAGGTGATAAATATTTATGACAAAGTTTGGCTTTCAAATTTTAAAATGATTTTATTTGATTGATACATGAAGAATCAAGAATAGTTTAGAATTATATGTTTTTTCAAAATATCAAGTTCCTGGTTTGCTGTGATTAGAATTTTGTAAAGATTATTAGAGCAATACCATATTAGAGCAATACCATGTTGTAGAAGTGCCATCTTTTACGAGGATTACCTGTAATTAGACTAGCTCTCACTGTATTGGCATAACTCTGGTCTTTCATATCACTTTTTCCATGTTATTGTTACAGTTTATGGTAATTCTTTATTTTAATTTTAAATTACAATAGCATTGGTAAGAACATTTGATGACTGCCCCAGAACAATGATGTGAGGCTCCGGAAGTGGGTCGAAATTCGTGCACGGAAAATATTTTAATTTTGTATGAAAAAAAATTTTATAATCCGGGGTTACTTCATTTTGCCACAGTTTTCCTCTATAATTATACTGTATGATAAATTATATTTATCTTCATAGATATAATAAGGTGATAGAAATGATAATTTTATATACTATTGTGAATATGTGTGAAGTTAGCCAACTAGGTGGGTTTACCAGGATTGTCACATGGTCACGACTAGCGTGTGGGAGTGGAAAAATTCTCTGAAGCAAGCTTTCCATCTTTTAACCTGTTTATTATATTACCAAAAACTTTCTTACAACGTTTTGCAAAGTTACAATGTAACAGTTTGGGGAGTGAATGAAATGTCCATTCGAGTCCGACGTTCGGTTGGAAGTTCTTTCGGTCCCTCGATGTCGTACATTGCAGTTGACGGCCCCAGGGTGTGCGGCACAGCTTCGAGCAAAAGTCTCTGGAGAAGGGCGAATTTGGACAAAGCAAGACGTCATGGGAGAGTGACGGTAAGTCCCAGGAGTCAACAAACCTATTGCTGTTGATCGACAGGATTGCAAAAATCATGAAGTGGAGCACCGAGAACCAAGAACGCACTTGAATCACGCATATTTATCAGTTTTTCACCCAAAGTTGCCTTTCCATTGGTCTCTCATAGTCACTTGGTGGCAATTCAAAACCTGTTGGAGGGTGCGGGAGAGGTCAATGTCGTGACTAAACCCGACTCCTTTTCAATTACGTTTTCCCCGACTTTGGTCTTTTCAACACCACTTTTCCTTTGTTTTAATATTTTACAAAAAACTTTTATTGTTTAATCACGACCTTTAATTTCTCCCTTTCATGTTGTAAAAGGAGGTTTTTAAGATCTTCATTCGGACATCCAAGTCGACCCCCATCCGGGTCCTTACATATGTAATAGTATTTAAAACTTGTGTTCATTTGTTCATTAAGAATATACATAGTCCTTTATGAACATTGATGGTCGCAATAATAATTTTATACTAATACGAAGATAGATTGCAAGTAAATATAACTGATGCTAATTAAAATATTTGCTTGTAGTTTTTGGAAAAGTAAATAGTTAATTATTATATTATTATTAAAATTATATGCAGGTATCCCTGTATAAAACGTTAGTTTTGTTCTGAAAAATGCCGTGATTTGTGAATCCATGCTATACGAAACAAAGGACTAAAACAAAACATGGGGTTAGGTTCCAAAAGTTAATAAAAGTATACTATTGTTTTTTGTTACTGAGAGAAATATGTTTATTAAATTAATCAATAATTTATTTCCAATCAAAATTACTTTCTTCTCAATAACAGGAATGAATTACTAAGCACAATCAACAAAACCTTTAACATCCAGTAACAAAATGTAAAAACTTATAAATGTTTTCAATCTTAAACAAGTTCTGTATCAGTTCAACAATGATATTTCAAATTTTCAAAAAATTTTTTAAATAATTAGAACAAAACCATAACAATGTATAACAAAAATTATAAATATACATAATCAATGGTATTTTTAAAATAAAATAAATATCTTGAAAGAATTGCAAATAANGGCACCACTGTATCTGTGAAAATTTCTAAGAAAGTCGAACTACTCAGGTTAAAACAATGGATGAATTACTGTACTTAGATAGAACGTCTTCGATAGGAATCAAATTGTCAATCGGAGTTGACTCACCCCACGATCTGGGCTCCGATCTCGTTACAATTCGTAACGAAGAGGGGAGACCAATTAGAGAACAGGGGCCGATCGACATCGACCTATCGGAATGTTTGATCTGGGACTCAGAAAAAACTTATAAAAACCACACAAAAAAAGGATGTGATGTTCTTGGTTCATAGTTCTTGGCCTTTGGTTCGCAGTGCTCCTCTCCAGGACTCTTGTCATCTGGACATTCTCCCACGAGAACTTGTCAGATATTCGGAAGACTTGTTTCCACCCTCCTGTGCCATCAAGAGCGCTAAAGTCTACCTTGTAGATAGAAGATCTTGGTTCAAATAGTGTTGTGCAGCCCGGAGTCGACGTCTTCATGCCTCCATCGCCGGAAGAAAAACTATCGTCAGAACAGTTGAACTTTTAGTGTTACGAACTTGTTGCTGAACTTTGGATAGGTGTTACTCCGTTTTAAGCATTTGTTGTAAGAAAAATTTTTATATTTATTAAACGGTATACAAAGGAGAACCTGTCTCAGTAAGTTTTTTCCACTCCCACACGACAGTGCTGACCGCTCAACTGTTGCGACACTCTCCTCAATCGGCAAACCTCACAATGATTCCCATTAAAAATATATAAAAGGTAATACAAAAACAATAAATATAAACATAGATATAAAAAAATAAAAGAAATTTATTTAAAATAATGTGATGTAAACTAATGCTCTATGATCCTAATGATTTTGAAAGAACCGAGAATATAAGAGTTATATTTAGACAAGTAAAAGGGGTGTATATAAAACTTTGATTTTGAGAGTTGAAAGAAAGAACACGAATAAAAATACTGTTAAGATATTTATAAAATAATTGGGCATCAAAATAATGAATATGGTCGATCAAGGGAGGAAGGCTAAGATGCATGCTAGTAATATTGCTATTCTTGGTATGGAAAATATGACAGAGTTATTGAGCAAAAGATAAGATTTGCTAAGCATAGATTGAATTTTGTCTAAATTGGAATCTGAAGTCAATCCATACCAGGAGACTAATCAATTGATAGACAGGATGTTGATGAAAAACAAAGAATGTAGACCTTTCAAGTATTTAATTGATTTGCAATTGTGCAAAAGCATCCCTCTCTTGATTGATAGATTTTTAAGCAGATGCTGAATGTGGCTGTTAAAAATGATACATTTTATCTTTAAAATGTCTGTTTCTAAGCAAACATTTTGTTAGTGAGTAAGGCTGATACAGCTTTATTACGTGAAATGTTACAGTCAGTTTAGAAGCTATAGTTAGATGGTTAATCCTGTTGAAGAAAGACCTTGGCTCTTTGACATGCCCAGAAAATACTAAAGAGATGTTGTCGAATCCAGTCTAAAAGTGCAGAAATCAACGGATGATAAACCTAATGTAACCTGCACATGCTCTAACACAAAACTAATGAACAATATAAATACATTGGTGATGAATTAATACGATGAAAGACATACTATCATTATTGTTTAGGATCTGTGGTTGTCATCATTGCCAATGTCAATTCAGCATAAAATTAGATATTTTTAGACTTCTAATGATTTAAATGAACATATTATTAAAGTTTATTCCTATTTCATGACATCAAAAGATATCATCACTATTATCAATGAGAATAAACCACTCAAAAGCATTTTCAAAAAAGAACAAAAAGGATCTATATATTTATTATTTTATTACGTTCTTCTGTAATTTATATATTATTGTTCATCTGGTTTAAATTTGTTTCTTATTTTTGAAGGAATGTTTATAATGCTATAATTTGGAAATATAATGGTTAATTTATTAAGGGACTTGAAGATTGTCTAGACTAGACAGAAAATACTTGTCAATAACACTTATACTAGTAAAAAAAAGTATTGATTTTTCTATATATTTGAGCTCCATTCAGTTGTATTACGCAAAAATCATTTTATCCATAGAAATTTTGATTTATTAACATTAAAATTACCTTTTCACATTTTTAAAACATTAAAACTAAGGTGTGCTCGTTCATTAATTATACTACTTGGATGCATTATTGTTCTGTAATCAGTGATGGTAATAAAATTACAGTATTAAAGGTTTTCGATTAGTGATATTTCATAAATGACTTCATGTAAGAATATGGTCAAATGGAAGTATAGTAAGGTGTCAGCTTACTGTTGTAGGGAATCAGATACAAACCAACCCTGTAATTTATCATAGGTAATATAAGATGTGATATTGTTTCTTTGATTCTCATCCACACTGATTTCACTCTAGAGGCTGTAATGAGAAATTGTGGCTGTCTGTCGTTTTAATGTGCTGATGGCTCTTATTGAAGAATCAATCAATGATATGAGAACAAGAGTGACTTTTTAAGTGATAATTCATTGCTTAACAGTGTAGATTATTTGATAATGATTTGTGGATTCCTAAATGATTAATTCAATTGTATATTTTCATATTTGTTTCTGTGCCTAGGTTTAAACTTTAATAATTTATAATTCAATTTTAATTTTAAAAATATGATGATTATGATTATAAAAATAATCCTAAATTATTATTTCAGGATGTGAATATTGTCAATGATGTTTTAGAAAGAAAGGAAATATGGCAACAGTTAGAAACTGTTATTCAGACAGTTTCCAATGAAGAAACAGGTGATCCACCTAAAGAAGAAACGGAATCACCAGTAAGTGTTCTACTGTTGATAATGGAATTTTCTTTATATATTTTTATTATGATACAGAAAGATTTACTCATTGAAAAATATTCTTGTAATGCTAAATAGCGTACATGAAAAAATCATATATACAGTGAACCCCTGTACAGTGCTTTATGTTACAGAAAACCATATTAGCATGAACTGTGAGACTCAATGCTAAACTCACAGTTCATACATAACACATGTGGTTTATATAACATAGAACTTATGCTCTGTGTTTTAAAAAAATTATTTTTTATAAGATTATTTATAAATTTATTGGAAACTGTCAAACTTAAAAAATATTTTTGCATGTTGTACTTAAGCAGACTTATGATATTTAACATTACGTGTAATGCATTGTTCTATGCTGATTATTTTGGATTAAAGCCACTATAGACTCATCTTCTAAGATCGAGAGCTGTCCTGACCAAGGTGCGTCTTCAAGAGAAAAATCTCCTGCCCTAAATTTTGAAAACCATTTCTGGGATGTTCAATCAGTAACTGCATCCTCTCCATATACAGCACATATCTTCTTTTGAGATTTTGTTGCATTTTTCCTTTTAAGAAAAAGTAGAGCATGAGATGTCAAAAATGCACCTTCTTAGCTATCATTTTAATGTTTTTTTTTTCTTAAAAGACAGTTATTTTTTAAAATTCTGTTAACTAAACTTGCATATTAAATATGTAAATATTTATAATGCCCACCTAAACTAGTTAAAATTTGATAAGCACAACAGAGGCGACACAAACGAGCGATTATGTAAATACGCAAACAAACTTTCGGTTCAACCCTATATAAATCAATATCTGTTTTATTGATTTTCAATTTCACTATAGCTTTCTATCTGTAGTGGCATCTGTTGGCATTTCTGTCATAAAATAAAAAATAGTAATATAATTTTAAAAAAATGCCTAGCTGTAAGTTTTAATCATATTTTAATTTAAACTAGTTGGGGTTTTTGTATCTGATCTGGACAGTAATCAGAATTGTCAATGAATCTTTATATTCTGATTTATAGTTTTACAAAATGCATTTTGATCTATTGTGAATTTCTGGGGCTCTGGCTGACCCGTCACACGTTTGTGATGACCGTTTGTATTTTTAGAGATTGCTTTAATCTCTCAAATCAGGATTCCCAACACCACATAGTTGATTATGTGGACTAAGATGCAAATGGAAATTTGTAACTAACTTCTGGAATTTTAGGAGAGACTGTTTCTATCGTGGATAAGACGACGGAGTTAGGTGAATGACAGTCAGTTAAATAAGTTGATTAATTAACTATATTTTTATTAATAAGATGAAATAATATGTATACAATTTAAAGTGGAAAAATAAAATTGAAAAGATTTATATAATGTTTGAATTGTAATATCTAATTGTTTTATATCATTCCTTATAAAAGGGAACTTGAATAATCAGCCCACTAATCTAACCTTTCCATTTCTATGGAGAGAGAGGTTGCAAATTCTCTCTCCATAGTTAGTCCTTCAGTGATATTCTGTCTTCCTGTTATGTAAGAGAATCTATGAGATGAGCTGATGATTGAGGAGGGTACATGGGCTTCTACAACTGGAACACAGGGAGTCTAAACTTATCTTGTGAGAGGTCAAGAACATCTAGGAGAGAACACTGGGTGGAGAGCTGTGAGCTGAGCTGAGCTAAGAATGTTTAGGGGTGACCTGTCCCTTTTTTATTAGAAATCTCCTCCAATCAAATTAGTTAAAATAAGCCCGCCACTCTTCTGACGCATGATGGAGGTTGGGTGGTTTTGTGGATAGGACGTGAGAAATTCCACGCTAAACTATTGGTTTTGAAGGAATTGTGTTACCTTTCTCTAACCTAACAGGAAGTTCTTTTTTCAACTTTGTACATTTTTACAAAAACAAGTAAAACTTTTATCAAATAATTTTATTTGTTAACAAATTAAATTATTAACCCTGGATTCTCACACTATTAATAGATATAAGAATTTTCATTTAAAATAATTAAATTTTGGGCAAATATCCCATTAATCTAACCATTACATTTGTATAGAGAGAGAGTTTACAATGCATATGCAAATGAATTGATTTAATTCATTAATATGATTGTATACTGATTAATTTTTAATCTAATAACTTTTAACTATTATAACATTAAGCCAAATCAGTTTTAAATTAGTTTTTATTTAAAATTACTGAACAGTTCTAACAAATATATTTTTACATCAATTTATCTATCCATTTACAGTGGTACTTAGCACTTGAACTATTCTGAACACTGAATTGTGTATTTGAACACATTTGAGGAAAAAATTACTCAGTACTCAACTGAAGAAACACAACCTGTTAGAACAAACTTTTGGTTAATTGGACTGCAATTTGGAAAAATCGTAGACCTATAAATTCTTACTGTCGTATGTCTCTCTGTCTTTCCTTAATTTCAAGAACGGAGTTAGATAGATAAAAGATGAGACCAAATATGGAAAGCTTACGGGCTGGAGGCCTCAATTAACTAGGTATGAACTTCCAGTTTGGACTGGAAGTCATATTATTTTAATTCAAAAATTTTTCCTTGAAAAGAGTCAGATGGTATTCCTTGAGTGGCATGACTATTGCTAGCAGGAAAAGTATGATGTACAGGGGCAAGATGCAATTAATTTGAGGTGGAAAGCATATATTTTAAATTAAATAAATTTAAAATAATTAAAATTGCAACCCAGCATTGTGACGATGTTACAATAAATAATTGCTCGTAACAAATATTTTTATTTTTGTCATCCATAAAAAAATTTCTATGATAAAAACGAGTAACTAATTTAAATGAAACTCCAGTGTTACAGCTCTTCATTATACAAAATTATACTCAATCCAGTTTGTTTTTTTTCACTTAATGCACACAGAACTCAATTGTCATGTTTTGCAACTACTTTAAGTCGTCGTGTTTCGACAATACATGTCTGTGGCATGTTAAGATTTAAATTAAGTTAAAGCTATCTTTTGTAATATTAAAATTTGTTGAGAGTTATTTGTCAATTTTCAACAATTTCTTCCTGCAATTTTTCTTCTTCAACAGTTTTTGATGCCCTTCTGTTATGTATTCTTTAGTTCAAAATTTCCAGGATGGAACTTTTAAAACCACATTTGACACGTTTGAAGTTTAGGTGCACCTTTCACATCATGCATTATATCCTTTCCCGAACTGAAAGCATATGCTTGATGTTACTCAAACAAAATATGAAGTATAAAGTTTAAAATAAGCTTCTAAACAAGGAATAAGCTTCACATCAGCAATAATGCAATAAATTTCACAACTATTATAATTAAATCGCACGTCTATGTAAACAAGTGACAGTTTTTAAAAGTACTCAAAAATTTTATGTTCAACCAAATAAAATTAATAGGCATACTTTGTCAGTATTGCATATGGGTATTTTTGTTTTTTTTATGATTTATGCATGCTAGGCTTGTTAAATTCTGGTTAAATGCCTTTATAAGTGTATTTTTGGCAGATCTGGAACAGATTAATCTGTTTTATTTCTTATGGGAAAAATCGGCACTTGAACAATCTTCTGGAACGAATTAAGTTCGTGTACTGACGTCCATTGTATTAAGTTGTAATAATGATAACATAGTTTTTAAATTATCATCAATGCTATTTAATTTGAAATTAATTTCAAATCTTTACAATAAAAAGATCAATTGATCATTAATATTTTAAATGTATTTTTCAGAAGGGTGATGATTCCAACAAAGTTGAAATTCAAAATGCTGAGACCATGACTGATACACCAAAAGACGATATTGCTGAAGAGAAAGAAGAGAACGGCAATGAATTGGTGAAAAATGAGGATGAAAATCCCAAAAGTGAATCCTCGGCAGAGAATAAAGAAGTTTCTACTGAAAATTTGACTGACTTATTTCCAGATATGTCATCTATTCTGGACAGTGATTTAACTAATTTAACAGCGGATATCACTGCCGCATTAGATGCTACAGAGTCAGATTTTAATAAAGATAATCCATTAGATATCTTAAATTTATGCAGTGCTACTGCACAACATTTAAAAGATACTATTAACGAAGTTTTAAAATCTAGAGATGTACCGAAAGATTCTTCGTCTGAAGCCAACCAATTGAAATTAGCCGATAACATTAAAGAAAAAATTGCAGAATTGGAACAAACATTCAAATCCACTTCCATTAGTGCAAAAGAAATTGACAATCAAAAGAGTGGTGTGGACGAATCTATTAAGAAAGTAATCTCTAAAGTAAATCCTTCCGAAAATAGCGGAAGCATACAAAGCATGCCTTTAATTGAAAATGATAACAACGAGAATAGAGAAAAAGAAAAATTATCTAATTCTGACGATTTAGAAAATTCGGATAAAATTAATATTGAAATTACCGAGAAAACGTCGGCAGAGTACAAAGTTTCGAGTACCGTTACGGAAAATGTCGAACAGAAAAATAACGTGAGAAATTTTTTATGTAAAAATTAAGTTTTTAACGGAAACGTGAAAAATTTTGTAACAATACAATATAAATTTCTAATTGCGTATTTTAAATTCTAGAATATATTATCTGCATGTGATGTAACAGAAAGCAAAATGCATAAAAAATTTTCTAAAGGTTGCAATTCTAGTAAACGTAAAGGAGAAAAAACTATTGGTATGTTGTAATAAATAGTGGTCATTATATACGTTAATTTTCCTTTAATATTTTGTATGGAAGTCTTTACTCGATATTAGATTTAATAGTTTAATTCTTAAAATATTTTAAACAATTTTTTCCAGATCAGTTGATGAAATTTTTAGCCAATTATGGCACGGCAGAAGAGAAACTTCAAGCCCTGTATAAAAAGCATCTAGAAGTTTTGGAAGAACAACGAAATTTCGAAAGTAGAATAAAACAGTCCGAAAGACATAATATTCAGTTGACTAGAGAAAAAGAACAACTTCAAGCCGATCACAATAGAGCCGTTTTGGCAAAGAGTAAACTGGAAAGTTTATGCCGAGAATTACAGAGACAAAATAAAGCAATCAAGGTAAATACTTTATGAATTTTTTGAAAATATAATAATTGCTTATAATTGTTCTCATTTAAATTCAGTTTATAAGTATGAATTATTATTTTAAAAAGTGTTTTTTTGATTTTATAGGAAGAGAGTCTTCTACGTATTAGGGAGGAGGAAGAAAAAAGAAAAGAATTAGTTGGAAAATTTCAGACTACTCTCAATGATATTTCGACTTTGATGCAAGAAAATCAACAGAAGAGCACTCAGCTGAAAGAAGAAAATATCGAATTAGCCCAAAAGTTAAAATCTCTGGTTGATCATTACGATTTATGGGAAAAGGTATGGAATTTACAAGTTAACATATTAAATTTTTTAAGTTAAAAATCAAGAAATATATTTTTAATCATAGTTCAGTTGAATATCTACAAAAATGTAGAAATTCAATTATTAATTAATTAAGATTTTAATAGCGAAATCTAATCGAATCAGTTATTACAAAAAGGAGATAAGTCACATACGTGCAAATTCTGTATAACAATGAAATCTTGCTTTTTAATTCAAATTGAGAATATAAAGATGCATTGTTGGTATTAAGAAAAACTCTCTCTCTTAGCTAGTTATAGTTTAATTAAATTAAACTAAACATAAATAATATTTGGTGCAAGTACTAATAATCTACCCCAAATGTATGTGTATGAATGACTGAAATCAAGAGGTGTGCAGGTGAAGATTTAAACATCAGTTTATTATGCAAAATTTATTGTTCACTTGTATTTTGTAAACTTAGTCATTGTGTGTATAAGACTTAGTTGTTGTCACAGTTCTCATCTGATGTCTAGACCTTTTGATAATTTTGTGCTTGCTCCTATGGAATGAACCAAAGAATATTTATATTGAACGTTTTCTTATTAATGGGCACATTTGCATCATATAATTACTCGTATATCTGATCATTGAGCAGTGTTTGGACTTCATAAGCTTAAACTTTTACCTCATCAATCTGTCAATGAAAGTATCAGCCATTAGAATCTAGTGACTGATATTTTCAGTGCTTATCTGAAGCTAATCATTAGATTCAGATCAGCACAGCCTGAATTACTGTGCCAATTGGAACTTGAGGTAACTGAACACGGAGTGTAAGAATGTGAGTTCATTGCTGACAGAATGCTTGATTTTTTATCATTTGTGAACATGTCAAAGCATTTCCTACTTTAAGACCACTGAATAGATTTTAAGATTATTCATGTATTCCAATTTTCCATGTACTAATTAGCAAAGATAATTTATAGTTTGGTGTATGTTTAATTCACAGCAGCTATAGATGTTTTATATTTATGTTTACTTCTGCCTGATTTTCACAATTTAATTGCCTCTGATCAATGTTTATACAGCACTAATTGCATTGCAGATTTAATGGATCTTCTGTGTTGTATAATAATAGTATATTATCAATACAAATTATTTTTCCAAGGAAACTTTTTACATATTGATGTTTACATCATTTGTAATTGTTAAGATAAAGGATAAGAGAGTTAAGAGTATATAACAGATAGACACAAAATAATTTACAGTAGTTAAATTTAAATTACAAATATCATCAGATGTGGTTTATAAGAAATTGTCATCCTATAAGTTTTAGTATTTTTGTTTTCCTAAATAGAAAATCATACAACACACACTAATTTTTATATTTAGAAGAATATGTAAACATTTTAAGATATATTATACCAATTTTCTTGTTTTCTTCTGAAATAATCTTAATCTTTTTTAACCAGTTCTCAATTTACTAATACATTAGTCAAACAATTAGGGAAGCAAGCAATTTTGCACAGGAAATCATTTACAACAAATGATTGTGAATATCAGATGTGTTTGTTACACAAGATACAGTAAAATGTATGAAGATACATAAAAACTTATGCATTGAACCAAATTTGTTGTTATATTTTCATTTATTGCAATATATCAATGAACATCCAGAATGAATTTTTTAGACTATTGCATACAATATCTGAATGGATAAAACTGCTTCGTGTACAGGTGGAACGGAATCAGTGAGGCTGCCAACAAGGTGACACTTTCCAAGGAGAGCAGTCATATGCTCATTGACCAGTGTATATAGGACCTGTGAAAGGAATATGACAGAGACACCAGGTGACATGCAGAAAATTTTTTTGCACGTGTTTTCTCATAGGANGTTACAATAAATTAAGTTAATATATAATTATATATACAGTACCTAATTTATATATAATACTAAACAGACGATAGCAAACTCAATTTAACCGCTCCGTAGCGTGGCGCAGGGTCGGAGGTAAGTAGTTCGGCTGCTCATCCACTATTGGTCCAAACTCTATCAATCTTCTCGCGAAACGACGTTATGGGAAGTATGTTATACGACAGTTTCTACAATTTTTTCGCTACGTTATAGGAATTGTCGTTATTGGAACGTACGTTATAGGTGGGTCGACTGTATTGCTCTTGAAGTGTCTCGTCAGCCATCTCTATTATACGGGGGTGATTATAATTAAACTATTTCTATTTGAAGCTAGCTGGAGGGATATGTAGCAGTCCAAATTTGGATGATTCTGTCTCACCCATTATGTAATAGTTGAGACATACATACATGAAAGACATCAGCCGTACACAAGGTGTTTACCCAGCAGAAAAGAGGGTAAGGGAGAGGAGTTAGACAGTAGGAAAGGTAGGATCCCTCTGAACAGCATACATATGACTACTGTACCCTCTATGTTTGACGTTGGCATGCAGTTTTTAGGCTGCAAAGCCTTAGTCTCCAAAAGGGTCTAAAACAGTGTTTCTCAATGGGGGTGTTTTTCCATGTTGAGGGGGCGATTAGTAACAATTTATATTTGGGGCAAAAAACAATTTTCTGGGCGATATAGTAAAACATATTAAGAATAATTAGACATTTTATTTGTTATATCGTACAATAATTAAACAAATAACATTATACTAGTCTATTCAATGCAGTATGAATTTGTTAGTCTTTGCCCTCGGCATCAGAATTTTGAAGTAAAGAGGGCGATACTATGTAATGGTTTTATTGAAGGGGGCGATGATTCATTAGAGGTTGAGAAACACTGGTCTAAAAAAACCTGAGTGAGGTGAACACCAATAATTGAATGCCGCCACAAATAGCTAAGTGGCTGTTAGTAAGAAGACTTATCTACTTAATATTAATAAAACTGAACGCAAGCACAAATCTTAATACTATTAACAGCTAGACAGTGTGAAAACAAATAAACACAACGACAAACTAGATGAGACAAACGAGTAAGATTCCAATTTGTTTTTAAACATCAACTTACTCACTAATTAAACTAACCTACCATAACCTAGGACAAACCTAACCAGAAGACCAAAGCTAACAACCCTAATCTATTTAACCTTACCTATCATAACCTAACCGGAAACCAAGCTGAGTCCCTAATCTAACTTACAACTAGGACTAACTTAAACTAGCCAATTTAGATGGGAAATAAGAATTAAAACACTAAGTTGAAAGGCAGCTATATATCAACAGTTGAAACAAAGCAAGGGAAAGCTAACTGCTATCCTTGCCCCTGGAGTGAGTGCTCTCAANGTTGGCATTTCTGTCATAAAATAAAAAATAGTAATATAATTTTAAAAAAATGCCTAGCTGTAATTTTTAATCATATTTTAATTTAAACTAGTTGGGGTTTTTGTATCTGATCTGGACAGTAATCAGAATTGTCAATGAATCTTTATATTCTGATTTATAGTTTTACAAAATGCATTTTGATCTATTGTGAATTTCTGGGGCTCTGGCTGACCCGTCACACGTTTGTGATGACCGTTTGTATTTTTAGAGATTGCTTTAATCTCTCAAATCAGGATTCCCAACACCACATAGTTGATTATGTGGACTAAGATGCAAATGGAAATTTGTAACTAACTTCTGGAATTTTAGGAGAGACTGTTTCTATCGTGGATAAGACGACGGAGTTAGGTGAATGACAGTCAGTTAAATAAGTTGATTAATTAACTATATTTTTATTAATAAGATGAAATAATATGTATACAATTTAAAGTGGAAAAATAAAATTGAAAAGATTTATATAATGTTTGAATTGTAATATCTAATTGTTTTATATCATTCCTTATAAAAGGGAACTTGAATAATCAGCCCACTAATCTAACCTTTCCATTTCTATGGAGAGAGAGGTTGCAAATTCTCTCTCCATAGTTAGTCCTTCAGTGATATTCTGTCTTCCTGTTATGTAAGAGAATCTATGAGATGAGCTGATGATTGAGGAGGGTACATGGGCTTCTACAACTGGAACACAGGGAGTCTAAACTTATCTTGTGAGAGGTCAAGAACATCTAGGAGAGAACACTGGGTGGAGAGCTGTGAGCTGAGCTGAGCTAAGAATGTTTAGGGGTGACCTGTCCCTTTTTTATTAGAAATCTCCTCCAATCAAATTAGTTAAAATAAGCCCGCCACTCTTCTGACGCATGATGGAGGTTGGGTGGTTTTGTGGATAGGACGTGAGAAATTCCACGCTAAACTATTGGTTTTGAAGGAATTGTGTTACCTTTCTCTAACCTAACAGGAAGTTCTTTTTTCAACTTTGTACATTTTTACAAAAACAAGTAAAACTTTTATCAAATAATTTTATTTGTTAACAAATTAAATTATTAACCCTGGATTCTCACACTATTAATAGATATAAGAATTTTCATTTAAAATAATTAAATTTTGGGCAAATATCCCATTAATCTAACCATTACATTTGTATAGAGAGAGAGTTTACAATGCATATGCAAATGAATTGATTTAATTCATTAATATGATTGTATACTGATTAATTTTTAATCTAATAACTTTTAACTATTATAACATTAAGCCAAATCAGTTTTAAATTAGTTTTTATTTAAAATTACTGAACAGTTCTAACAAATATATTTTTACATCAATTTATCTATCCATTTACAGTGGTACTTAGCACTTGAACTATTCTGAACACTGAATTGTGTATTTGAACACATTTGAGGAAAAAATTACTCAGTACTCAACTGAAGAAACACAACCTGTTAGAACAAACTTTTGGTTAATTGGACTGCAATTTGGAAAAATCGTAGACCTATAAATTCTTACTGTCGTATGTCTCTCTGTCTTTCCTTAATTTCAAGAACGGAGTTAGATAGATAAAAGATGAGACCAAATATGGAAAGCTTACGGGCTGGAGGCCTCAATTAACTAGGTATGAACTTCCAGTTTGGACTGGAAGTCATATTATTTTAATTCAAAAATTTTTCCTTGAAAAGAGTCAGATGGTATTCCTTGAGTGGCATGACTATTGCTAGCAGGAAAAGTATGATGTACAGGGGCAAGATGCAATTAATTTGAGGTGGAAAGCATATATTTTAAATTAAATAAATTTAAAATAATTAAAATTGCAACCCAGCATTGTGACGATGTTACAATAAATAATTGCTCGTAACAAATATTTTTATTTTTGTCATCCATAAAAAAATTTCTATGATAAAAACGAGTAACTAATTTAAATGAAACTCCAGTGTTACAGCTCTTCATTATACAAAATTATACTCAATCCAGTTTGTTTTTTTTCACTTAATGCACACAGAACTCAATTGTCATGTTTTGCAACTACTTTAAGTCGTCGTGTTTCGACAATACATGTCTGTGGCATGTTAAGATTTAAATTAAGTTAAAGCTATCTTTTGTAATATTAAAATTTGTTGAGAGTTATTTGTCAATTTTCAACAATTTCTTCCTGCAATTTTTCTTCTTCAACAGTTTTTGATGCCCTTCTGTTATGTATTCTTTAGTTCAAAATTTCCAGGATGGAACTTTTAAAACCACATTTGACACGTTTGAAGTTTAGGTGCACCTTTCACATCATGCATTATATCCTTTCCCGAACTGAAAGCATATGCTTGATGTTACTCAAACAAAATATGAAGTATAAAGTTTAAAATAAGCTTCTAAACAAGGAATAAGCTTCACATCAGCAATAATGCAATAAATTTCACAACTATTATAATTAAATCGCACGTCTATGTAAACAAGTGACAGTTTTTAAAAGTACTCAAAAATTTTATGTTCAACCAAATAAAATTAATAGGCATACTTTGTCAGTATTGCATATGGGTATTTTTGTTTTTTTTATGATTTATGCATGCTAGGCTTGTTAAATTCTGGTTAAATGCCTTTATAAGTGTATTTTTGGCAGATCTGGAACAGATTAATCTGTTTTATTTCTTATGGGAAAAATCGGCACTTGAACAATCTTCTGGAACGAATTAAGTTCGTGTACTGACGTCCATTGTATTAAGTTGTAATAATGATAACATAGTTTTTAAATTATCATCAATGCTATTTAATTTGAAATTAATTTCAAATCTTTACAATAAAAAGATCAATTGATCATTAATATTTTAAATGTATTTTTCAGAAGGGTGATGATTCCAACAAAGTTGAAATTCAAAATGCTGAGACCATGACTGATACACCAAAAGACGATATTGCTGAAGAGAAAGAAGAGAACGGCAATGAATTGGTGAAAAATGAGGATGAAAATCCCAAAAGTGAATCCTCGGCAGAGAATAAAGAAGTTTCTACTGAAAATTTGACTGACTTATTTCCAGATATGTCATCTATTCTGGACAGTGATTTAACTAATTTAACAGCGGATATCACTGCCGCATTAGATGCTACAGAGTCAGATTTTAATAAAGATAATCCATTAGATATCTTAAATTTATGCAGTGCTACTGCACAACATTTAAAAGATACTATTAACGAAGTTTTAAAATCTAGAGATGTACCGAAAGATTCTTCGTCTGAAGCCAACCAATTGAAATTAGCCGATAACATTAAAGAAAAAATTGCAGAATTGGAACAAACATTCAAATCCACTTCCATTAGTGCAAAAGAAATTGACAATCAAAAGAGTGGTGTGGACGAATCTATTAAGAAAGTAATCTCTAAAGTAAATCCTTCCGAAAATAGCGGAAGCATACAAAGCATGCCTTTAATTGAAAATGATAACAACGAGAATAGAGAAAAAGAAAAATTATCTAATTCTGACGATTTAGAAAATTCGGATAAAATTAATATTGAAATTACCGAGAAAACGTCGGCAGAGTACAAAGTTTCGAGTACCGTTACGGAAAATGTCGAACAGAAAAATAACGTGAGAAATTTTTTATGTAAAAATTAAGTTTTTAACGGAAACGTGAAAAATTTTGTAACAATACAATATAAATTTCTAATTGCGTATTTTAAATTCTAGAATATATTATCTGCATGTGATGTAACAGAAAGCAAAATGCATAAAAAATTTTCTAAAGGTTGCAATTCTAGTAAACGTAAAGGAGAAAAAACTATTGGTATGTTGTAATAAATAGTGGTCATTATATACGTTAATTTTCCTTTAATATTTTGTATGGAAGTCTTTACTCGATATTAGATTTAATAGTTTAATTCTTAAAATATTTTAAACAATTTTTTCCAGATCAGTTGATGAAATTTTTAGCCAATTATGGCACGGCAGAAGAGAAACTTCAAGCCCTGTATAAAAAGCATCTAGAAGTTTTGGAAGAACAACGAAATTTCGAAAGTAGAATAAAACAGTCCGAAAGACATAATATTCAGTTGACTAGAGAAAAAGAACAACTTCAAGCCGATCACAATAGAGCCGTTTTGGCAAAGAGTAAACTGGAAAGTTTATGCCGAGAATTACAGAGACAAAATAAAGCAATCAAGGTAAATACTTTATGAATTTTTTGAAAATATAATAATTGCTTATAATTGTTCTCATTTAAATTCAGTTTATAAGTATGAATTATTATTTTAAAAAGTGTTTTTTTGATTTTATAGGAAGAGAGTCTTCTACGTATTAGGGAGGAGGAAGAAAAAAGAAAAGAATTAGTTGGAAAATTTCAGACTACTCTCAATGATATTTCGACTTTGATGCAAGAAAATCAACAGAAGAGCACTCAGCTGAAAGAAGAAAATATCGAATTAGCCCAAAAGTTAAAATCTCTGGTTGATCATTACGATTTATGGGAAAAGGTATGGAATTTACAAGTTAACATATTAAATTTTTTAAGTTAAAAATCAAGAAATATATTTTTAATCATAGTTCAGTTGAATATCTACAAAAATGTAGAAATTCAATTATTAATTAATTAAGATTTTAATAGCGAAATCTAATCGAATCAGTTATTACAAAAAGGAGATAAGTCACATACGTGCAAATTCTGTATAACAATGAAATCTTGCTTTTTAATTCAAATTGAGAATATAAAGATGCATTGTTGGTATTAAGAAAAACTCTCTCTCTTAGCTAGTTATAGTTTAATTAAATTAAACTAAACATAAATAATATTTGGTGCAAGTACTAATAATCTACCCCAAATGTATGTGTATGAATGACTGAAATCAAGAGGTGTGCAGGTGAAGATTTAAACATCAGTTTATTATGCAAAATTTATTGTTCACTTGTATTTTGTAAACTTAGTCATTGTGTGTATAAGACTTAGTTGTTGTCACAGTTCTCATCTGATGTCTAGACCTTTTGATAATTTTGTGCTTGCTCCTATGGAATGAACCAAAGAATATTTATATTGAACGTTTTCTTATTAATGGGCACATTTGCATCATATAATTACTCGTATATCTGATCATTGAGCAGTGTTTGGACTTCATAAGCTTAAACTTTTACCTCATCAATCTGTCAATGAAAGTATCAGCCATTAGAATCTAGTGACTGATATTTTCAGTGCTTATCTGAAGCTAATCATTAGATTCAGATCAGCACAGCCTGAATTACTGTGCCAATTGGAACTTGAGGTAACTGAACACGGAGTGTAAGAATGTGAGTTCATTGCTGACAGAATGCTTGATTTTTTATCATTTGTGAACATGTCAAAGCATTTCCTACTTTAAGACCACTGAATAGATTTTAAGATTATTCATGTATTCCAATTTTCCATGTACTAATTAGCAAAGATAATTTATAGTTTGGTGTATGTTTAATTCACAGCAGCTATAGATGTTTTATATTTATGTTTACTTCTGCCTGATTTTCACAATTTAATTGCCTCTGATCAATGTTTATACAGCACTAATTGCATTGCAGATTTAATGGATCTTCTGTGTTGTATAATAATAGTATATTATCAATACAAATTATTTTTCCAAGGAAACTTTTTACATATTGATGTTTACATCATTTGTAATTGTTAAGATAAAGGATAAGAGAGTTAAGAGTATATAACAGATAGACACAAAATAATTTACAGTAGTTAAATTTAAATTACAAATATCATCAGATGTGGTTTATAAGAAATTGTCATCCTATAAGTTTTAGTATTTTTGTTTTCCTAAATAGAAAATCATACAACACACACTAATTTTTATATTTAGAAGAATATGTAAACATTTTAAGATATATTATACCAATTTTCTTGTTTTCTTCTGAAATAATCTTAATCTTTTTTAACCAGTTCTCAATTTACTAATACATTAGTCAAACAATTAGGGAAGCAAGCAATTTTGCACAGGAAATCATTTACAACAAATGATTGTGAATATCAGATGTGTTTGTTACACAAGATACAGTAAAATGTATGAAGATACATAAAAACTTATGCATTGAACCAAATTTGTTGTTATATTTTCATTTATTGCAATATATCAATGAACATCCAGAATGAATTTTTTAGACTATTGCATACAATATCTGAATGGATAAAACTGCTTCGTGTACAGGTGGAACGGAATCAGTGAGGCTGCCAACAAGGTGACACTTTCCAAGGAGAGCAGTCATATGCTCATTGACCAGTGTATATAGGACCTGTGAAAGGAATATGACAGAGACACCAGGTGACATGCAGAAAATTTTTTTGCACGTGTTTTCTCATAGGATTGCAAATAAATTTAATATTTACATCTCTTAATGTGAGAGTAAAAAAGTTGAGAATCTCTGGTCTGTTGAATGCTTTCCTGCAGGTTATATAATTGTTTTTCAATTTGAATCATAATATAAATGAATTGTAAAATAATTTGGATAAGCATTTAGGAATCCAAATGTAAAGTTTTGTAAAACTTTACATTTGGATTCTTTCAATAATATCAATGGAAATCATTACAATTATTATTAAATATTTTATTGCCATTATGTAGTACTTCTATGGTAGATGTAAAAAAAGTTACAAGATTTAATCAATTACTTTTCCAGATGTTTCAAGCTTATATTTAACCTTAGAAATAACAAATTTTTTAAAATGAAATAGCTTATAATTTTTCTAAAATAGAATGTACAAATCCTGAATATAAAGTTATCAAAATAATGTAATTAAAAGTAATTAATAGATTAACAATTTTTATTTTATTAATAGCATATGGGAAAAGTTGTAAGACAAAAGGAACTAGAATCTCAATTAGCTAAAGCAAAACTAGCCAAAACAATGTTACAACTTAAACAAGAAAGGGAGAATTTTCTGAAAGAGAAACACCAACTGTTGGAAAATATTAATGAACTACAAAAAAGAAGTACTGAATTAGCTTCGACGGAATTGAAACTACGAAATGAGCTGAGTCTGTACACTTCGAAATACGACGAATTTCAGGGAGTTCTTCGAAAGAGCAACGACGTTTTCAGCTCGTTTAAGAGCGACATGGATGCGGTAAATTTTTTAGACGATAAATATTTTTACTTAATAAAAGACGTTACAAGAGAGAAAATGTTATAATTTTAAAAATTTTTGTTTTTCAGATGTCAAAAAAGATTAAAAAACTTCAAAAAGAAACTGGTCAATGGAAAACCAGATGGGAGAGTAGTAATCGTGCACTTATTGAGATGGCAGCTGAAGTAATATATTATATTTTAAAATATTTAAATTCTTATTTTTAAATTCAAAATATAAAAATTATTTTTTAGAAACAAAAACGAGATCAAGAATTGTTAACGTCACAGCAGAGAGTACTTACTTTAGAAAAGTTATGCAGGGCTCTACAGACAGAAAGAATAGAGTTACAGAACCAGATAAAAAATCAACTCAATCAAATTGGTAATATTCTTTTTTATACACTTTTTATTAACTTATCTGCACAAACAGGCAGACGGAATAAAATCTTATCACTCAATTTTCACTCACTTCCCAATTTCTGATCTAGTTTAGACTTTGTATTCCAATAACGATACATTTTTTTAGACTTTTTGGCTAACTGCTAAAATTTTAATTGCAAGCAATCTGATAACAGATGGCACTGTACATTAGCTTAATAAATTGCACAATTTGTCATGCAAAGCAACAAACCCTTGTAACTCAGTTTTCATCCATTTCCCAATTAAACATATTTTTATATAAAACCAAAAAATATAAGTATTTATGTTAAAGAAATGCTTTTTATTCACATAAATGCACTAAAAAGTAGAAAATAAAGCTGAAAAACAAATGTGAAATCTGTTTTTTCAGCTTTATTTTCTACTTTTTAGTGCATTATGTGAATAAAAAGCATTTCTTTAAAATATAAAAATACAGCGCATTCACAAAGATTAAAAACCTTTGTCTTTGCTTTCCTTTCCGTCGTTGCACACCACCAATAGTCTATTAAAATTTACAAAGAGTGGAGACGACCTTCCTTTTTAAGCTACTGCCTCCACAATAAAATATGCAAACATAGTGGCGAAACATCAGAGGACATTTTACCATGTTTGCATATTTTATTGTGGAGGCAGTAGCCTAAAAAGGAAGTTAGTCTCCGTACGTTTTGTAAATTTTAACGGACTATTGGTGGTGTGCAACGACGGAAAGGAAAGCAAAGACAAAGGCTTTTTAATCTTTGTGAATGTGCTGTATTTTTACATTTTATATTTAATTGGTAAAGCAATTACTAAAATATCATGAGAATTTGATTACAGAGATTTATTGTTTGCATACATTTCTGACCAAATACCAACTGGTAGAAACAGAAAATGTTACTAGAAAAGCAATGTGATGTGATTTTACACTTATAGTATGAGCTTGATTATATTACATAAAAGTTCTTCTCTTATTGGCTGAATACTGAAAGGAAGTTTTTGCATGCATTTAAACCTAATTGTTAATTTCCTTTATAATCTTGGTTACTTAAGAATTAACCGACATTATAAATGTCTTGTGAATTGGCAAAAACAATCATGAAGAATATTTTGTAAATTTTCAGATCAAGTGACAGAAAGTTCGGAACATGTCCAGTGCAGTCAAGCCGTCATTGGTGAACAACAGCAACAACAACTATAATTTATGCTTTCTTATTGTTAAAGAATTTATATTTTGAATCGGTAAAATTATTACTGCGATAGAGATGGCCATAATTTAACTTTTTTATTGTTAGAGAAAGATTGTGCATTTGTGGTTGTTTGCCATAATCATTGATCCAAAGATCTGTATATATATAAACTATAAATAGGCATGCTTATGTTAATTGGTGCCTTTATGATGGTGTTTTAAAAAAATATAAACGAAATTTTGTCATTCTAAATCAAATTCCGTATAGGACTCTATAGAAGTATTAAATACCATGCCTCAAATCCCAAAGTGTTCATAGTAACCTTAAAAATTTGAAGTGCAAAGTATTTTGTTTTATCTTTTGAATGTACCCACTTTCGGATTTGAATCTCTCATAGAGGAATAATTTAGCAAATAAAAAAATATTTAAGTATTTTAATACTTGAGACTGCAGAAATGGAAATTTTATTTTTAAATATTAAAAAAGTTATATATTACACACAAAAAATATACTGAAATTAAATATTTAAATCAAAACAACAGGTAGTTTATACTTCCTAATTTTTGCATCTCGACAGGCCGTGTACAAGAATATGTTGTCTACCGCAATGGCATAGATTGGTTCGATGTTTGGCCCCGTTAGCTGCACCATATTGTCGCTGTTAATACTATAAAACATGCAAGTACCGTCGCCTACAAAAAAATTTATAATTTTATACATAAAATAAATATAGAAAAGATTAAAGATTACTTACTCCTTCCGGCGAAGAAACCCTGTTGATACGGAAGAATACATAACACTGGAGACTGTGATTCTTCCCAAGTAACTAAAGGCTCGCTGAAAAATACAATATATAAATATACTTTGACAAAATTGATTAAAAAATAGCACAAAACAAAGTTCATACCTTAAATCGTGGATCTCGAAAAGATGAATGTAACCGTCTTGCGTGCCGCAGATGACTTGAGACGACGATATAAATTTACAGCAATTTACTGCCGTTCCAAATTTGTAGGAATGTAACTGAAAGTTTTGAAATTTTAATTTTTATGCAGACTTTCCATGATTTTTATCAAAACTCGACATTACCAGTTTCCTCGAATGAATGCCGACAGTGTGAAGAGAACCGTCTTCGCAACCCAACACTAATAATTTTCCTTCTGTACCAATCTCACGTTCGCCTAAATTAGAATTTTATCATAAAGTACAAGTCATGTTTATAGATAACTTTATATTAAAGGTTTCATACTTGGTTGTTTGTCTGGGTGTCCCTGATCTACATTTACGGAAGAAATATCGCAGCCATTGATGGCATTGTCGAATCTGGCAATGTAATCTAAATGGGCAGACTTTCCACAGTCCCAGAGTGAAGCCGTTCCATCTTTTGACACAGAAATGACATTTCTTCCACGATCGACAATGGCCGTATCTGTAATTGCTGTTTCGAGTAGACAAGATCAGTATCACTTATACTACAGATATAACAATGCATTTAAAAGTAAATTACCGGCTTTGTGACCCCTGAGTGTGACCGGACAATCTCCCGTTTCCACGGACCAAATCTTCAACTGCATGTCGGCTCCGCCAGACAAAACAACAATGCCAGATGGAAAAAATCTACAACTGTACACGTCCCAAACGTGGCCATTTAAAACCCTCTACAGAAAAATTAAGATACAGTGATCTGTGGCTATGGCAAAAGTCTATTGGTAAAATAAAGTGTCCATAGTTTACCCTGATTTCGCCATTTGACGTATCCCAAACAAACAATTTATTATCTACACTAGAAGAGACTCCCAGACCACCTAAGGAAACATCTAAACTGATAATCTGTTAAAAATTATTGATTTAAGATTTACACAGGAATAATCAATTTTAAAAACTCAACTATTTAATAAACTTACGCTCTTCTTATGAATGTCGGAAAAAACTAGGACCGGTGCCACAAACAGTGATTCACAACTGGGTTCTTCATGCATCAAATTAAGAGTTTTCTATAAGCAAAATTTCTTTTTATTGTCAATTTACAAAAGTAATTAATGTCAGACATATAATTTTGTCAGTCAAGATTCATGTAATTTGATAATCCCACGAATCTTACTGAATTGATTTCAAATTAGGAGAATAGATCTGAAGTCCTTTTAAAGCCTATTAAATAATCCAAAATTTAACATTTTTGCCATGAATATCTACCAAAATATTAGATTTTCCAAAATACAGGTTTCTTATTATCTTAATAATGATATTTCTGTTAAATTTAATTTTCAATAGAATCTACCTTTGTGATATTAATAACTCTGAAACCTTCCGAAGCCTGAACTTTGGGATAACCTTCGGAAGAGGTGTCGACGTTCCACACGTTGCCATGTTTACCAATTTCTTCTACAAGAAGTTAATATAAATAAGTACCACCCTTAATTTTATTATTTTTGTAAAATGAAAAACTTACGAAAACGTTTGCACGTGACCCACACTTGACCACCAGTCGATCTATAATGTAAGAAATTTATACAACAATAATTGTGTGATATTACAAATATTTCAATTATTAAGAAATAAAAATTATACACTAATGCAGTTATAATATAGAAAAATACTTTTAAAAATATGATCAATTTTTTTTTCTCATTCACACAACCCCGGATATAAATTAATTATACAAATCTTTACTTTAGTGAAACATAAATTTGTTTGCCAATGTTTTCAATCTTAATGTAAAGATTGTCATTGGGCTAAATGACTTTGTTGAAGCTTCCAATGAAAACTTGAATTTTCTCATTTTTTCATTGTACATTATACAATTTAAAATTCTTTTGAAACATTTTTATTAATTGGCAGTTTAAGTTTATACTAATTTTTTTTAAGTTGCAAATAATACAATAACAATAGGACAAACAACAAGTTAAAATTACTACTGGAGAACTGCCTTCTCCTTAGTAATTTATACCATGCCTTCCACACACTAGATACGCTCATTTGATCTTTATAGTTTATGGGTTTACCTATCCAAACGGATATCACGGTCTTTCTATGTGGTTCAAATCAACTGTACTACATCTGGGCTTTATAATTCTAGCATTGTTCCAGTCCACTTCAATCCTTACTATGGCAGAAGCCCAATGGTCTAAGTGACAAAAATAAGTTGGACCCAATGATGACACCCTAAAATTTTCAGATAATTAAGCCAATATTGATGCAGATTATATTTTCTTGTCAAACATAAACTAAATAATGAAACGGATTATATTTTTACATTGTATTGTTCCTTTAACAGAACATATTTGTGCCATTGTAATAATTAAAAGAATTAATTTCAAACTGTCATATTCTTAATGGACTCTGTCAGAAAACTCTCAAGAATATATTTTATTATTACAAAGAAAATTTACAATGACTAAATGATTGCAAATAATTGAAAATGTACATTTTGTTAAAATGTCTTAAACTATGATTTTGTCAGAAGTGTATATGTTACTGTGAAAGACCGAAATTAGAGAATGTCGATATTCTCCGGTGAATGTCGACACATACAAAATACGTCAGTGAAAGACCGAATATTTTGTTATATTATTATACATTCGAACAATCGCCGGTGTATGTCGACAAGCACAGATAAGCTTTGGTGGAGGTCGAAACGACACCCGAGAAGCCGATGTCGATGGAGAGGCGACAGTCTGTCGCCAAATTCTTCGCCGTTTCCTTCTGCTCAAATTGGTGATACAGTACGAATACAAGTCCCCGATGTTGACCGTGGCCGTACAGATGCCCGAAATGTGTTGCCAGTTGTTGTTAGAATAGAAGACTTCGACTTATAAATTAGCAAACAAAAATGATACCCTCAAGCAGCTTTATACCCGTAATCAGTTCGTAATTTGTAAAGAAAATTTTCCATAGGTAAGATTTCTTCTCAAGAAATATCGCTGAGAGAAGCAGCTGCAGCTAATTCGAAAAGTGGAGGGCAAGGCTATACACGCTGTCATTGCAAAAAAAAGCGTTCCACGAATAAATGCAGTTGTAAAAGCAAGGGACTCTTGTGCAATTCAAAATGCCATAACAGTTTAAGTTGTTGCAATAAATAAGATTGTATAATGTTAATCACATAATTTATGTGTAAGTTTATTATTGTATTATTTTCTTTAATGAT